>NW_019154098.1:6337997-6570616 GCF_002288905.1 Enhydra lutris kenyoni | reverse complement strand
CCTTTTTATATTTTTTCTTAATTGGTTTTATTTTTTTAATTGTTTCTTTTTTGTTTTTCTTTCTGAACCTCTTTTTATCCCCTTTCTCCCCCCTCACGATTTGGGATCTCTTCTGATTTGGTTAAAGCATATTTTCCTGGGGTTGTTGGACCCTTTTAGTATTTTACTTGCTCCTTCATATACTCTTATCTGGACAAAATGACAAGGCAGAAAAATACACCACAAAAAAAAGAACAAGAGGCAGTACCAAAGGCTAGGGACCTAATCAATACAGATTGGTAATATGTCAGATCTAGAGTTCAGAAAGACGATTCTCAAGGTTCTAGCTGGGCTCAAAAAAGGCATGGAAGATAATAGAGAAACCCTCTCGGGAGATAGAAAAGCCCTTTCTGGAGAAATAAAAGAACTAAAATCTAACCAATTTTAAATCAAGAAAGCTATTAATGAGGTGCAATCAAAAATGGAGGCTCTCACTGCTAGGATAAATGAGGCAGAAGAAAGAATTAGCGATATAGAAGACCAAATGACAGAGAATAAAGAAGCTGAGCAAAAGAGGGACAAACAGCTACTGGACCATGAGGGGAGAATTTGAGAGATAAGTGACACCATAAGACGAAACAACATTAGAATAATTGGGATTCCAGAAGAAGAGGAAACAGAGAGGGGAGCAGAAGGTATATTGGAGAGAATTATTGGAGAGAATTTCCCCAATATGGCAAAGGGAACAAGCATCAAAATCCAGGAGGTTCAGAGAACCCCCCTCAAAATCAATAAGAATAGGTCCACACACCCCCCCCCCCCCCGTCACCTAATAGTAAAATTTACAAGTCTTAGTGATGAAGAGAAAATCCTGAAAGCAGCCCTGGAAAAGAAGTCTGTAACATACAATGGTAAAAATATTAGATTGGCAGCAGACTTATCCACAGAGATCTGGCAGGCCAGAAAGAGCTGGCATGATATATTCAGAGCACTAAACGAGAAAATCATGCAGTCAAGAATACTATATCCAGCTAGGCTATCATTGAAAATAGAAGGAGAGATTAAAAGCTTCCATGACAAACAAAAACTGAAAGAATTTGCAAACACCAAACCAGCTCTACAGGAAATATTGAAAGGGGTCCTCTAAGCAAAGAGAGACCCTAAAAGTAGTAGATCAGAAAGGAACAGAGACAATATACAATAACAGTCACCTTACAGGCAATACAATGGCACTAAATTCATATCTCTCAATAGTTACCCTGAATGTTAATGGGCTAAATGCCCCAATCAAAAGACACAGGGTATCAGAATGGATAAAAAAACAAAACCCATCTATATGTTGCCTACAAGAAACTCATCTTAAACCCGAAGACACCTCCAGATTTAAAGTGAGGGGGTGGAAAAGAGTTTACCATGCTAATGGACATCAGAAGAAAGCAGGAGTGGCAATCCTTATATCAGATCAATTAGATTTTAAGCCAAAGACTATAATAAGAGATGAGGAAGGACACTATATCATACTCAAAGGAACTGTCCAACAAGAAGATCTAACAATTTTAAATATCTATGCCCCTAATGTGGGAGCAGCTAACTATATAAACCAATTAATAACAAAATCAAAGAAACACATCGACAATAATACAATAATAGGGGACTTTAACACTCCCCTCACTGAAATGGACAGATCATCCAAGCAAAAGATCAACAAGGAAATAAAGGCCTTAAATGACACACTGGACCAGATGGACATTACAGATATAATCAGAACATTTCATCCCAAAGCAACAGAATACACATTCTTCTCTAGTGCACATGGAACATTCTCCAGAATAGATCACATTCTCGGTCCTAAATCAGGTCTCAACCGTTATCAAAAGATTGGAATCATTCCCTGCATATTTTCAGACCACAATGCTCTGAAGCTAGAACTCAATCACAAAAGGAAATTTGGAAAGAACCCAAATACATGGAGACTAAACAGCATCCTTCCAAAGAATGAATGGGTCAACCAGGAAATTAAAGAAGAGTTGAAAAAATTCATGGAAACAAATGATAATGAAAACACAATGGTTCAAATCTGTGGAACACAACAAAGGCAGTCCTGAGGGGAAAATATATAGCGGTACAAGACTTTCTCAAAAAACAAGAAAGGTCTCAGGTACACAACCTAACCCTACACCTAAAGGAGCTGGAGAAAGAACAAGAAAGAAACCCTAAACCCAGCAGGAGAAGAGAAATCATAAAGATCAGAGCAGAAATCAATGAAATAGAAACCAAAAAAACAATAGAACAAATCAACGAAACTAGGAGCTGGTTCTTTGAAAGAATTAATAAGATTGATAAACCCCTGGTCGGACTTATCAAAAAGGAAAGAGAAAGGACCCAAATAAATAAAATCATGAATGAAAGAGGAGAGATCACAACGAACACCAAAGAAATACAGACAATTATAAGAACATATTATGAGCAACACTACGCTAACAAATTTGACAATCTGGAAGAAATGGATGCATTCCTAGAGACATATAAACTACCACAACTGAACCAGGAAGAAATAGAAAGCCTGAACAGACCCATAACCAGTAAGGAGATTGAAACAGTCATCAAAAATCTCCAAACAAACAAAAGCCCAGGGCCAGACGGCTTCCCGGGGGAATTCTACCAAACATTTAAAGAAGAACTAATTCCTATTCTCCTGAAACTGTTCCAAAAAATAGAAATGGAACGAAAACTTCCAAACTCATTTTATGAGGCCAGCATCACCTTGATCCCAAAACCAGACAAGGATCCCATCAAAAAGAGAACTACAGACCAATATCCTTGATGAACACAGATGCAAAAATTCTCACCAAAATACTAGCCAATAGGATTCAACAGTACATTAAAAGGATTATTCACCATGACCAAGTGGGATTTATTCCAGGGCTGCAAGGTTGGTTCAACATCCGCAAATCAATCAATGTGATACAACACATTAATAAAAGAAAGAACAAGAACCATATGATACTCTCCATAGATGCTGAAAAAGCATTCGACAAAGTACAGCATCCCTTCCTGATCAAAACTCTTCAAAGTGTAGGGATAGAGGGCACATACCTCAATATTATCAAAGCCATCTATGAAAAACCCACCACAAATATCATTCTCAATGGAGAAAAACCTGAAAGCTTTTCCGCTAAGGTCAGGAACACGGCAGGGATGTCCGTTATCACCACTGCTATTCAACATAGTACTAGAAGTCCTAGCCTCAGCAATCAGACAACAAAAGGAAATTAAAGGCATCCAAATCAGCAAAGAAGAAGTCAAACTATCACTCTTCGCAGACGATATGATACTATATGTGGAAAACCCAAAAGACTCCACTCCAAAACTGCTAGAACGTGTACAGGAATTCAGTAAAGTGTCAGGATATAAAATCAATGCCCAGAAATCAGTTGCATTTCTCTACACCAACAACACGACAGAAGAAAGAGAAATTAAGGAGTCAATCCCATTTACAATTGCACCCAAAACTATAAGATACCTAGGAATAAACCTAACCAAAGAGGCTAAAAATCTATACACAGAAAACTATAAAGTACTCATGAAAGAAATTGAGGAAGACACAAAGAAATGGAAAAATGTTCCATGCTCCTGGATTGGAAGAATGAATATTGTGAAAATGTCTATGCTACCTAAAGCAATCTACACATTTAATGCAATTCCTATCAAAGTACCATCCATTTTTTTTCAAAGAAATGGAACAAATAATCCTAAAATTTATATGGAACCAGAAAAGACCTCGAATAGCCAAAGCAATATTGAAAAAGAAAGCCAAAGTTGGTGGCATCACAATTCCGGACTTAAAGCTCTATTACAAAGCTGTCATCATCAAGACAGCATGGTACTGGCACAAAAACAGACACATAGATCAATGGAACAGAATAGAGAGCCCAGAAATAGACCCTCAACTCTATGGTCAACTAATCTTCGACAAAGCAGGAAAGAATGTCCAATGGAAAAAAGACAGCCTCTTTAATAAATGGTGTTGGGAAAATTGGACAGCCACATGCAGAAAAATGAAATTGGATCATTTCCTTACACCACACATGAAAAGAGACTCAAAATGGATGAAGGACCTCAATGTGAGAAAGGAATCCATCAAAATCCTTGAGGAGAATACAGGCAGCAACCTCTTCGACCTCAGCCGCAGCAACATCTTCCTAGGAACATCGCCAAAGGCAAGGGAAGCAAGGGCAAACATGAACTATTGGGATTTTATCAAGATCAAAAGCTTTTGCACAGCAAAGGAATCAGTTAACAAAACTAAAAGACAACTGACAGAATGGGAGAAGATATTTGCAAATGACATATCAGATAAAGGGCTAGTGTCCAAAATCTCTAAAGAACTTAGCAAACTCAACACCCAAAGAACAAATAATCCAATCAAGAAATGGGCAGAAGACATGAACAGACATTTCTGCAAAGAAGACATCCAGATGGCCAACAGACACATGAAAAAGTGCTCCATATCACTCGGCATCAGGGAAATACAAATCAAACCACAATGAGATATCACCTCACACCAGTCAGAATGGCTAAAATTGACAAGTCAGGAAATGACAAATGCTGGCGAGGATGTGTAGAAAGGGGAATTCTCCTACACCATTGGTGGGAATGCAAGCTGGTGCAACCACTCTGGAAAACAGCATGGAGGTTCCTCAAAATGTTGAAAATAGAACTACCCTATGACCCAGCAATTGCACTACTGGGTATTTACCCTAAAGATACAAACGTAGTGATCCGAAGGGGCACATGCACCCGAATGTTTATAGCAGCAATGTCTACAGTAGCCAAACTATGGAAAGAACCTAGATTTCCATCAACAGATGAATGGATAAAGAAGAAGTGGTATATATACACAATGGAATACTATGCAGCCATGAAAAGAATGAAATCTTGCCATTTGCGACGACGTGGATGGAACTAGAGGGTATCGTGCTTAGCAAAATAAGTCAATCGGAGAAAGACAACTATCATATGATCTCCCTGATATGAGGGAGAGGAGATGCAACATGGGGGGTTAAGGGGGTAGGAGAAGAGTAAATGAAACAAGATGGGATTGGGAGGGAGACAAACCATAAGTGACTCTTAATCTCACAAAACAAACTGAGGGTTGATGGAGGGAGAGGGGTTTGGGGGGGTGGGGTTATGGACACTGGGGAGGGTATGTGCTATGGTGAGTGCTGTGAAATGTGTAAACCTGGCGATTCACAGACTTGTATCCCTGGGGATAAAAATATATGTTTATAAAAAATTTAAAAAAAAATAAAAAAAAAGAAAAGAAAAGAAACAATGTATTTTTTTAAATGCCTAAAAAAACAAAACAAAACAAACAAACAAACAAATAAAAAACACTACCCTAGTTTCACCTGCAAATGCATACTGGTGGGTACAGCTGGTCTACTCCAAGGTACGCAGCTCTGCTTCTCACTGCAATTCTGGAGGTTGCCTGGGGCAGCTCAGATCCACATCACTTTCATCCTTTTCCTGTGACTAGTGGGCATCCCAGCAATGTTTTTCTTATGGAAAGAGAGAGAAGCAGAAACATGTAAGATGTCTTAAGATGTACACTCAGACATGGTGCCTTTATCTCTACCTTGTTATATAAACCAAAGCAAGCATAGGTAAAACCAGAGTAAAGTACAGGTACAGATATCCTGCCCATTAATGAGAGTAACTTAAAAATCTCATCCCCAGGGCATGGGTACAGTAAGGAATGAAGAAGTAGGGTCAATAGCCCAATATTTTACAAGTTAAAACCCCCTACGAAGATTCCCTTGTATTCTGAGTTTAAGGCATAACCTTCCATACCTTTAATTATATATGTTTTGTTAAAAAATGCATAATAATACTAAATGCATAATAATAATAATAATACAGTAAATAATATTGTATAAATATATTTATATATTATATCATATTGTATTTACATTGTATGTATTATATATATTGTTTTCCTTATACTCATCACTCAATAATATGTCTTGGATGACTTTCTCTTTCAGTACATATACTTATAAATCATTACTTTTAACTGTCTTGTGGTATTATAAGAGATGAATATACATATTTACATAGCCATTCCCCTATTATTAGACTTTACAATGAATTTGTAATGGTCAGTATTATATACAGTGCTCTAATGAGCACCTTTGTACCTGCCTCCTTGTTTTTCTCTAGGGTAACCAGCAGAAATTAATATTTTAGGTCATGTAGTCTATGAATTTCATATTGTAATATCATTTTTCAAAATTACTTCTGATGTGACCTATAAGTCTACATTTCCTCCAGCAGTGAGCAGACACCTACACCTGATTGTGTTCAACATCACTGGCACTTACCAAGTAGTTCATATTTTTTTCTCCCAAATGGATGAAAAATTTGAATTTCTCAGTCAGGGATGTGAAATTATTTTTACTTAAACATTGGAACTTCATTCTCCACAATCCAAATTAACATGGTGCTGATGTAAATATAGCACTTCTGAGAGTCCCTCACACACTTAGTGCCATTATTTCTCCTGTTTTCTACCACTTCTACTGTTCTTCTACTGTGGCCCAGAGTACACTATAAAGAGTCTTACCTTGTGTTGAAAATTATCTTTCTTGATATTATCTCCCTGGATCAATGCCCTGACTTCAACCCCTACTTCTGTCACATCCAGAATGTTTGAGACAATTTTAAGTTTCTCTAATCATCATTGTCTCAAATGAGTACTTCCCCACTCAACACAAAAACCTCACCATGCACCATTCCCAAAGTCTAGACCATGATCATCTCATTCATACTGCTCTCTCACATGGAAAACAAAAAAACACTGGGCTCTAAGAAAATGAGCTGCTTCCTTATCTTAATATCAGGGCTGCAGAAATTAACGACATGCTGGGTTCCAGGATCTATGATTACTTATGTGAGCATAAGAGATATAAACATGATGGTAGAGTGTGGTCTGGGGGAAAGAGCCCTTGCGTAGCTTCTGGGAAAAACTGAACCCACACTCCCCCTTCCCCACATGTACTCTGTGAATTAATTAGTGCAGTAACACTTGGGAGACATACACACTTTCATACCTTATTTCTTTACCTAAAAAATGAAAAAATGATCTGAAATGATTGTGAGCATCTAAGTAAGTGTGTGTGCAGGTGACTGTTTCTGAAAACTACATCACTTCGCATGCACGCACAGCGTGAAAACACCAAAGTTAATTATTTTCACCAACATGGGATAAATTGGTCCATCTTCTCCAAAGGAAATGACTTGGTGCTGGATTTAATATCTATGTACCATCATTTTTACTAGTATTAGAATCATTCAGACAATTATAGATAAAGGTCAACTTGATCCAAGAAAAGCTTAAGACACCTGGAGGGAATGAGGGATTGGATCATATTTGTCTTCTCATCATCTAGCAGTGTGAGAGAAATGTGCAGTCATGCATATGCCATCTGAGGTGTTGAGAACTGTGCTCTACATTAAAAATGAACAGATCTGGTTAGCACCGGGTGTTGCATGGTGGTGTTGAATCACTATACTGTGCACCTGACACAAATATTGCACTATATGTTAAGAACCTTTAATTTAAATAAAAACATGAGAAATACTCTCCAGCTCCACCCCCCCCAAAAAAAGAATAAAATTTTTGAAACTGAAACTCATAAAGCTGATTGTGGGAAGGATGGAGCCTGTGTGATTCCTCTTCATCCCCCACATCTCCTGAGGTCTTCCAACATGCCACTTCCTCTCTCAATGGATGGTCAGAGCAGAAGGACAGGGAAGGTTTGACACCATGGCTCTTGACCAGTCGGGGGTGGCTGGGGTAGGAGAGGTCTCTTCTTTGTTGGAACCAAGATGCTGGATTCCATAGGCCTGGTGCCTGTCTCAGTGCACACTTATCTGAGACATATAGAGTTGTGGAATCTTACATCACTGAGCCATCCAGGGCAGAAGGAGGCCATGAAGGAAGTCTGAGAGGTCAAGAATCAGCATGTAGGCAACATGGAGAGAAGTGGTTCTGACAGGCAAGAGACAAAGTGTTTGCAAGCTGGGAAGAATATAAAAAGAGGAACATAGTGTAGTCATGGTGGTGTGTGATGAGGGTGGTGTGGTAATCAAGTGTTGAATATGCAAGTTATAATTGTTTATATAAGTCTGCAACTTACATATCCACAAGTGGATTGACCTACTTTGAAAAAAAAATAGGTAAGTATGGGAGGCAAGCCAGAACCATTACAATCTGTCCCTAATCTTACTCATCTCCAGCTCCTATCACTGTGTGCATCATACGTCCCAACCCCATGCCCTGCAACCCCACCTCACCAGATAATTGCAACTTATCCTCACAAGCCATATACACTTCTGTGCCTTTGCTCTTTTGTATTCTCTTTCCCGTCTTCACGGGATGCTTCATCTGCTCTCTCTTGCTTGCAAAACTTCTACTTATGGTCCAAGTGTCAGCTAAATACAGCCTCCACTGTAAAGCCATCCATGCCTTTTCAAGGCAAAGTTGGTCCCAGTAGCTTCCTGTTACAAGCCAGGTAGCCTGGCGAAGTGGTTTCTGACAATCCTAACTTTCTTTTCAGATTCTCACCTAGGAAACTGGAACAGTCTTTTAAATTTGCCTATGACCTCTCTTAATCCCCAGTGCCTGCCCCAACCCCAAGACAGACTATTGCCAGAATGGCCTTTCTAAAATACATCCTCCATCACACTTCATTTCCATAGGCATCATCTCAATATTGTTTATGAAAATAACACCCAGAGAGTTTCATGGCACATCCAAAGCTTTTTATAAATGTGGAGCTTGGAGAAGCAAAGTGATTTGACCAAGGTTAGAGGGCTAATAAATGGCAGAGAGAGTGTTTGAACTCAGAACTGCCTGAATGTAAAGGGTTGACCCACACAGCCCCTTTCTACTGCACCATGAGGGGTGGCCCCTGCTTCCTGTGTACTCTCCTCTGAACTGGCAATGCCTGGGGCACTTTGGGAAAGAGATGTTATATAAGCAACTAACATATTTCTCATGCACAATATGTCTTTGCAGACTGAGCTTATTTTAAACCAGCCATGAGAATGTATATTGGTGAATACATATTTGAGCTAACAGATGGGAGTGGGCACCTTTGTCACTCACAAATATAGAACTTTGACCAACTGTGGAGATAACTCAAGTGCAGAAAAGTACAGCTTATATTTCTTGCCCATTTTCCCTTTTACAATCTTCTGTGCCCCTAACACACACACTGTCCCTTCCTCTCAATCTCTGTGACACACACACACACACACACACACACACACACATGCCATGAGCAAGTCTCCTTGTCCATGGAAGAAGGATATGTAGAGCAAGATTTTTATAATTCAGGCACAGCTAATGTGGCACTAACTTGGCTCTTGTTTCTATTCTTTCCTACTGAACCAGAATCTGAGGGTTCAAAATTCAAGGTGGGCCAACCTCCGGGGCATTTTCATGTAGACTCTTCATAAAGAATCCAATGCCTGGAGAAGAGATACTCACTTCTATTCACACTGATGGCACACTGCATTTACCTCTTGGGTGGCACAAACTGTAGTATTATATAATTCACCTATTTGTATCTTGATCCTCAACCCAAGTGTGAACCTCTCCAAATGGGACATTTTTCAGTTGTTACCCATTTTCCTAGTCCACATTATAGTGTCTAGCACTTGAGTCACACATAAAACATGTGGAAAAAGAACATTCTGGGTCTGGAGTGGTAGGTGGTTCTTTGCCTGAAGGTAGATGTGAAGGGTCCCTCCAAAGTCCTGGGGGTGGTCGTGTGCCAGATGAGTTAGATCTCCTACGTAGAAGTAGAGTTAGGGTCAAAGGCAGGAGGTCTGAGCAACCTGAATTCATGCTGACATAAAGACGATCATCCCTAAAGAACATACTAGGAAAGGAGTTTGAGCAACTTCTAAGGAAATGAACAGCACATCACAGGAGATTTCAAGCAGATGGAGAATGACATCTTGTTTTGAGCAGAGTCAAAAATCAAAAGCAGTAAATTCAGATAACCCTTAAAGGTCCAGTCATCTTTGTGCATCTAGAAAAAAAAAAAAAGATATGTATGTATAGATATATAGGTAATATAATCTAGAAAGTACTACATATATCATATATATCATGCTGGCCTTTACTTTTTCTGTTCCTCTAAGCACCCAGTTCTTTTGTTGTCAGTCTCCATGTAGGATGTGAGTTCCACAGAGACCTTGTTTTCCTCTCTGCGATGTCCCTCGCATTGAGAAGTGGGCTCTCCACAGACATTTGCTAGGCTTAGGAAGAAATAAGCAGATCTCTGCATCGGAACTATTTTGAAGTGGGTAGGAATTAAAATCTGTTTCATTTATGTCATTTTCACAAAACCCGGTGTTTGGTAGATTCTCATTTTAAAATTGGGCAGTGGAAGAGGCTGAGTAACTTGTCTGAGTATATGCTTCCCATAAGTAGATGTGCCACTCACAGCCCTTCTGGCTTCCTTTATGCACCCTTGCCTTTTGACACGCAGATCTCAGCCGCTACACTTTCTTGTCGCTGCACCTAAGGAGAGCACCCAGCACCCCAGGACCCACTGCTTGAGCAGGTGAAGTAGAGGAGGGAAAAGTGCATTTCCTGAGGTCTGTAATGATACCATATGTGCTTAAATTTTATCTACTGCTGGATCCTGTGGCTCAATTCCTCTTGGATATATTTCTCTTAAGTGCAAACATGGATTGCTAGAGATGTTTCTATTGATGGAAAGATTCTGGCACAAATATTGAGTACTAATGGCTTCAGGTTGTCTGAGCCCCAAGGGCAGTGTCTATTGACTTCCTTGAGGGGATAGCTCATTTATACAACAGACCTGGTGAATGTCTCCTTCTCACGAAGACCACAACAACCCCAGACACTGGCCCCAGGGAACAAATATTCATAGAGCTATTCACTCACTTGAAAAGTGTTAAGAGGTGTTATTATACTTTGTGTGTGTCAGGAATAATACGGCATGAGACTATGGGCACAAAGCATGTTAAGATCTCAGCAATAAAGACCAGGTAGAGGAGATGGATTTTATTTGGAGAATTTGGGGGACCACTAATACAGCTTTTCTGTAAGAGCAACACTCCATGTTCATCAGGGTATGGTGAAATCTGGATTCCTTTATCTGTCCTTTCAATATTGATTAAGAACCTATGGGCAGAAGACATGAACAGACACTTCTCCAATGAAGACATACAAATGGCTATCAGACACATGAAAAAATGTTCATCATCACTAGCCATCAGGGAGATTAAAATCAAAACCATATTGAGATACCACCTTGCACCAGTTAGAATGGCCAAAATTAGCAAGACAGGAAACAACATGTGTTGGAGGGGATGTGGAGAAAGGGGAACCCTCTTACACTGTTGGTGGGAATGCAAGTTGGTGCAGCCAATTTGGAGAACAGTGTGGAGATTCCTCAAGAACTTAAAAATAGAGCTTCCCTATGACCCTGCAATTGCACTCCTGGGTATTTACCCCAAAGATACAGATGGAGTGAAAAGAAGGGCCATCTGTACCCCAATGTTCTTAGCAGCAATGGCCACGGTTGCCAAACTGTGGGAAGAACCAAGATGCCCTTCAACGGATGAATGGATAGGGAAGATGTGGTCCATATACACTATGGAGTATTATGCCTCCATCAGAAAGGATGAATACCCAACTTTTGTGTATCAACATGGATGGGACTGGAGGAGATTATGCTGAGTAAAATAAGTCAAGCAGAGAAAGTCAATTATAATATGGTTTCAGTTACTTGTGGAGCATAACAAATATCACGGAGGACATGGGGAGATGGAGAGGAGAAGGGAGTTGAGGGAAATCAGAGGGGCAGATGAACCATGAGAGACTTTGGACTCTGAAAAACAATCTGAGGGTTTTGAAGGGGCGGGGGGGCGGTAGGAGGTTGGGTGAGCCTGGTGGTGGGTATTAAGGAGGGCACGTATTGCATGGAGCAATGGTTGTGGTGCAAAAACAATGAATTCTGTTACACTGAAAAGAAAAACAAACAAACAAACAAACAAAAACACAAAAACCCTATGGTCTCGGCAGAAGTGTCACTTCTTAGCAATAGAAACTTGGGCAGTTTCCTTAGCCTCACTGAGCCTTATTTTCCTCCTCTGTAAAATGAGGATAAAAAATAATAGTTGTGAGACTATCAGAATGCAATGTATTAATGCACAGTAAGGGCTTATAAGACTTCCATAAAGGTTAGCAGTTACTATTTGCTAATCATGGGGCCAGTTACTGAAGCGTGGAGAAAAAAAAGAATTAGGTATGCGAAGACTGACAGTATAATGCAAGGCAGCAGGAAGCAACATCCTAATTTATCCAAAAGCCATTCCATATATCACCAGATTTCAGATAGTGTCCGGGAGCAAATGGAGAAATGATCCAGAGCCTCACACTTCCTCCCCTACCCCACCATTGTTTACCATTATAGGGCTTTGGAGTCCCACTGAAAATATAGTTTGATCCATTGTTTCCACCTAACATTAGGAGACTACATATTTTGTGTCATTAACTATTTTTTTGCTCATGGGTTCAAAGTCAATTGCACAAAAACGAATAGTTATAATCTTTGATACATGAAACTCTCTTTACTAGTCCATTCAAGGTGTTCTTTTCTTCATTCTCTGTGAATAACAAACACTATTAAAAGTTTTATAATCAACTTAATACCAACATAAAAATGTTGATCCCTCTGTGCGGTCCTCCTCCATTCACTGTACCTCCTGCCCCCATCCAGCATAACCACTATTCCAAATTATGTGTTCATTCCCTTCCTTTGCATTAATTTTTTTTTTTTTGCATCTATATGTATCTGAAAAAAAGTACATTTAGGTATTTGGTAGTTTTTCTTACATTATTTTTAAAAGATCTTATGCTGTAGGGGTGCCTGGGTGGCTCAGTTAATTAAGCAACTGCCTTGGGCCAGACCATGATCCTGGAGCCCAGGGATCGAGTCAGCAGGGAGTCTACTTCTCCCCCTGCCCCTCCCTCCTCTCATGTTCTCTCTGCCTCATTCTCTCTCTTTCAAATTAATAAAATCTTTTTAAAAGAAAACACCTTATGCTGTATATCTTGAGACCTATCTTTTTATTGAAAACTATGCAACTGAATTTTTTTCACACTATTGATGGAGCAATTTTAATGCTATATTGAATATACATTAAATCACATATCCATTCTTGTGTCAATGAGAGTTTGAGAAATTTCCAGGATTTTTATATTTTTTTAGACACCCTACTGATACACAATCTCCTAGCCAGTAGATTTCTTTCTTTCTTTCTTTCTTTCTTTTTTTTTTTACTTCTCAACTTTGACTATTTGAATGGCTGAGGAATGATGTCTCATGATCCTTACTCATACTTCCCTGAATACCAATTCAGAGAAAGATATCCTCATATGTTTATGTGTATCTTCTGGCCAATAACCATATATTGAATAAGTTTCTCAGAATCACAGCCACAGGGCTGGTATTCAGGGCAAAATCATTCAGGTTTTAAAACCTGCCCTTCCTTGCAGTGTGGTCACACCGGAACAGCTGCCTTTGGTATTGATGTGGCCGGCAGCTCTGAGAGTTCTTTGAACTTCTTGCTCATTTCACTGGCAAGAGATCTGCGCTCTCATGATGAGATATTTATAAATGGTCCTCCAAGCTAGATTCTTTGGGTAAGAAAAAAAAATCTTTGAATAACTTTACAGGAAAATAAAAAGCTTCATTTTGCATAATCATATAATTTGAGTTGGAAGGAACTAGAAATAGGTGTAGTCTCTCCCAGTTCTCTGCTCTGCTACTGTATTTTAGAGTCCAGAAAAGTAAGAATCCTACTGCAAAGTGAGTTTCTCAGGGTACCAG
Source organism: Enhydra lutris kenyoni (assembly GCF_002288905.1). Classification (NCBI taxonomy): domain Eukaryota; kingdom Metazoa; phylum Chordata; class Mammalia; order Carnivora; family Mustelidae; genus Enhydra; species Enhydra lutris. Next base: position 6,556,697 of record NW_019154098.1, on the reverse strand, counting down.
TATCCTGATGGAAGAGTGGCAACCAGAACTCAGTATACAAAGTGTTCAGTTGTCCATTGCTCTGTGACAAACCACCCCGAAGTCCACTGACTTTAAACCTTATTTATTTACTCATAATTTAAATGCTTATCTTATTTACTCATAATTCTATAGGTTTTCAGTGTGGCTGGGCTTAACAAAATATTTCTCACCTTGGACTAGATACACTTGGAGTAACTTTTATGGTTTCAGTTAGTTAACGGCTGGTTGGTTTAATAGTAGTAAGCTGGATGGCTGGCCTCTGTTCTTTGTGGTCTTGTCCTTTACTAGACTTGTTTGGGCTTCTCTTGGTGACAAAAGAGATTCTGGCAGAAGAGGAGATAATTTTTCTTCTGTAAGCACATCTCAAACCTCCACTTCTTCACATTTGTTAGGTATTCTATTGGCCAAATCATATCACATGGTCCAGGCCAGATTTAATGGATGGAAGGAGAGACTTTGACTCCTGAAGAAAGAAACAGTAAAGTGATATTTGTTTTTTCACAATAGAAGTTTACTAGTTTAATTAACTGACCATATTGCTGACAGCAGTTTTAGGTGTATAAAAAAATTAAACAGAATGTACGGGATTTCTCACATACTCGGTGTCCCCACTCTCTGCCCACAGTTTCTCCTATTATTAATACTGTGTATCTGTGTGGTGCATTTGTTACAGTTAATGTACCAATATTGATACATTGTTATTAATAAAATCCATAGTTTCCATTAATGTTCACTAGCTGTGTTGTAGTTTTAGGTTCTGCTAAATGTGTAATGTCATGTATCTACCACTGAACTATCATACCTCATAGTTTTACCGCATTCCATAACCCCTGTTTCTCCCTCTTCTGACCTTCACCCCCAGCGGCTACAACTGCTGACCTTTTCCCAGGTGTCACATAGTTGGATGGTCGCACCATAGATCATCTTTTCAGACCGGCTTCTTTCCTTTAACAAAAATCTTTTACAGTTCCTCCCTGACTTTTCATGAGTGAAGAGCTCATTTGTTTTTATTGCTGAATACTAGTCGATTGTACTGCCGCTTTTACCCATTCACCTACCGAAGTACGTCTTGATTGTATCCAGATGATGACAATTATGAATAATAATGCTACTGAAAACATTCATGTACAGATTTTTATGTGGACATAACTTTCCAGCTCATTTGAGTAAATACCTGGGAGCATGATCGCAGGTTTGTATAGTAACAGTATCTTTGTTGTAAGAAATTGCCAAACTGTCTTCCAGAGTATCATTGGACTCCCACTGATGAGTGAGAGTTCCTGTTGCTCCTGAAGCCTTACCAGCCTTTGGTATTGTCAATGTTTTAGATTTCAGCCATTCTGCTGGGAGGGTGGTGGTATTTTGCTGCTGTTTTAACTTATCACTCACTAAGAGCATATGATATTGAGCATCTTTTCATATGTTTATTTGGGATCAGTATTAATCTATAGATCAAGCTGGGAAGAAACTGAATCTAAACCTAAAGGAATGGAAGGGATCTATAGGCTTTTTATTTTTTATTTTTTATTTTTTTGCAGTCTACAACACAGATACATGTTTTCAACAACAGTGTATCTCTTCTTGGTGTATAACAGCTATATGCAGTTTATATACAGGAAATTTACCTGATATTTATCACTTCTAGGTATGAGCCAGGAAGTAGCACATATTATTTCATGTAATCTTCCTTCAAACACCTAGTGCTGGGCATTAAGATCGTCACTTCAAAGCCAAATGAGTCAAGTTTTCAATGGAATCTTGTTAGCATTGTTGCTAGCTTTGCTTGATCCCCCAGTTTAGTCCACGTGTCCCAAACCACCGTGCCAGCAATCCTCCAGGTTTGGCCAACAGAAGTACCAGAAATACACCCAAAGGCAGGAGAAAAAAAATAGCAAGGACATATCTCTCTTCTCTTTCTGCCACAGGCTGTGTGTCTCACGGCTGCTGAGTCTGGTGTGAAGCGTCATCTCTCAGCGGACAGGTCCACCGTGCTTTATTATTGTGCAAACTCTGGTAAAAATGCCCCTTCCTCTGTGTCACCAAGAGATAATAGAGGCCCCCTCCCTGTTAATATCTCAGCTGCCTTTCTCTCTGCTGCATGGCCTTTCCATATCTTTCATCACCTATGAGTCTAATTCCCGGTACGAAACCCATCTCCATTATTTATGGCTAATATTTTATTTTCTTTGCTTGGACTCTGATTCATACAGCAGATTTCCCAAATTTCCATAGATTTTTAGAGATAAAGATAACATGTAGGCCCAGATTGAATTCCCAAGCCTCCCATTCCATGCTGCCTTTCCTGTGAAATATTTATATATAATAGAGAATAAAACTTCTAAAAAATAATTGATGCCCTCAGAAAGTTTTGAGCACACATTGCCTCTGTAAAATGAGAACAGTAGCATCTGAAATAAAAGTAAATATCAATTTGATTCACCAGTTTAAAGACAAATTCAAAGAAAGCCCCCAGGAAGTAAAACAAACAGTGAAAGAGATGGATATTTGGAGAGGAAACATTTACAGCTTACCTAGAAGGATTTTTAAAATCATGTAATATATGTACGGCTTCTAGTAATGAGGAAGCGGTTTGATTGAACTACCTTGTTCACAAATGACACTTATAAAAGCTGCCCAAAAGATTAAAATGATAATAGAAAATTTTTTGAAAGTCTCCCAAGGGGAAAAGAAATGAAAACCATATCAACTGTACCAGGAGAGATTTGGAATTGCATGAGTTTCTTTTTCTTTCTTTTCCTTCCTTCCTTCCTTTTCCTTCCTTCCTACCTTCCTTCCTTCCTTCCTTCCTTCCCTCCCTCCTTCCTTCCTTCTTTTCTTTTGTGGTTATTCCTCAATCTCCACAGACTGTTTGGGTGGTAGAAAGTCACAGTCTTTGTGGTGTCAAAGTAAAAAGTTAGAGGCAGGAAGGACAAATGAGAGGAGGTAAGGGAAAAGAGCCAGAAAGGGATGAACAAGAGAAACCCTGACATATACTCTGGCCCCAAATTGTGCATCAGGGACCTTGGGAGACACCGAGGGACTCAGTGAAGAGGCAGAAGCTGGAATCGGAAAGAACTTAGAAGAGCTTCCAGGGGCTGTTCAGAGACAAACACTAGTGAGCTGACAACAGGGCAGATGAAATTTACAAGAATTTCATGGAGTAAAATAAGCCTAAAACAACATGCACAAAAGAGTACATTCTTTATGGTTCCACTAATGAGATGTTCCCAAACAGGCAAAACTAATCTATGGTGAACAAAAATGGGAAAGGTGGTTGGTTCTCTGCAAGAGTGGAAACTGCCTAGAAGAGACATCATAGAAATTGTTTCTATCCTGAGAAAGAGATCAGATATATAAGTGTATGCACTTGTTAATATTTATATGCAACTAATGAATTGTTGAACAAAAAAATTATATGCCTAAAATATGTTTTTCATTGTATAAAAAGTTTACATCAAAAATTGTGTAAGTTCTATGCACAATAATACAGCACTATATTTCAATACCATGCTAAGAAAATATATCAGAATTACCCAGTTCAAGTTAGAATACTTGAATATAAGGGAATAAACTTTTTAAATGTCAGTCAATTATTAATCCCTAAACTGGCACAGGCCCAAGAAGGTTTATGAGATCAAGTATTAAAAATACTTGTATCTCACATAAATTTATTACATAAATTTTTCTAGAATGGAGAAAAAGGTGAAAAGTTCCAGTACAGGGGTGCCTGGGTGGCTCAGAGAGTAAAGCACCTGCCTTCAGCTCAGGTCATGATCTTGAGGTCCTGGGATGGAGCTTGGCTCCAAGCTGGGGATGGAACCTGCTTATAATTTCCCTCTGCCCCTCTCCACTGTTTGTGCATGTTCTCTCTCTCTCTCTCAACAAAAACAAAAACAAAAACAAACAAAAATGCCTTTATGATCTGAATCTATGGGGACTCAGAAATGCTACTAAACCGCAATAAATTAAAACATAGATGAGCTCTTCAGATAAAAGCATAAAGAAAGGTTTACATTACGTAGGTTTTACTTTGACAAAGTGCAACTAGATTTTAAAATATAGTTTTGTTTAAAGTTACCATTTTAAATAGAATTTTTGTTGTTTGTTGTTGTAATGCACTTGTTAGAAATATTAAATATTAGATCTCAAAATGTATTAGTTATTGCTCTTTTTATTGTTGTTTTCCTAAAGGCACCACATGCCAGAATTCCCCGGTTTCTGTTCACTCCGTATTTGTTTGCTGCCTGTTATCACTGAAGGAAAGATATTTTTGCAAAACCCTTTTGAGAGCTTCAACATTTTCTTCAACAACCTTCTAATCTTTTGATGTTAAAATATATATCTTGCATTCATTATTTCTCTTTAATTTTTTAAATCTTGCTGAAATGATGAAAAAGTTTTCAATGTTTTTGTTTCATATCTCTGGCTAGTATTTCAAAGATAACCACCCTTCCCACCACCTCCAAACTCTGTGCCTTTTCTCTGATTTTTATTTGCTCTTGCAAATCTTTATAACATACATCACTAACTGGTACTTTATTTTAATTTTATAATTTTTCATTAACTGTATCTCCCAATAGAATATAATCTGTATGTGATGCCAGGATTTTACTCATTTGACTTCACTATTATATTCCAACAGACAAAATAATTTCTGACCTGTAACAGTTGATTTATTAGTATTTATTGAATGAATTAATGATTTGAATATTCTTCCAAAGCTTTTAATAACTCCTAAATTTCTATATTTTCTGTGATAGCTGTCATTTTGTTTTGCAATCTGTTTATATTTTAATTATCAGATGACTAAACTAACTGACAATTAGCTGGAGATAGACCAAGGTTAACTACATGGGTGATGATTGACAGTCTGTGCTAAACAGACGGGGATGTTAAAGAGGGAATTAATATAATTCATCAGACCACTATAATATTTTCCTTTACTTTTGGTTCTTTTTTAAAAAAGATTATTTATTTAGTTAATTTACAGACAGAGATCACAAGTAGGCACAGAGGTAGGCAGAGAGAGAGGGAAGCAGGCTCCCCGCTGAGCAGAGGGCCTAATGCATGGCTCAATCCCAGGACCTTGGGATCATGACCTGAGCTGAAGGCAGAGGCTTTAACCCACTGAGCCACCCAAGTGCCCCTCCTTTTGGTTCTTTAGAGGTAATCTCAAATGCTGACTCACATTAGGAATACTTAGTTAATGAGATTCCTACTCAGCAATATGTTAAAAAAACAGAAGACCAAGCTTAAACAAAATATTTTAATTCTAAAAATGCAACGAAGCGTCAGTAAAAGAAAGTATATCAATGTATTTCACCTCCTTAAAATATTATGCAAGGAAAACAAAATAGGCTCATCTAACCAGGACAGTTAAAGCACATACCTGAGTAAATGAAGAAATCTACTTAGTTCAAGGATGACAAGAATCAATATTGTAAAGACCATCTTCCTCCCCAAATTGATCTACACATCTAAAGCAATCCTACTCAAATCCCAATAGGATTTTTCATGGATTTTGACAAAGTGCTTCTAAAATTGATATGTATAAAATATATGTATAAAATTCATAAAAGTGCAAAAGGCTAGCTAATATTTTGTTTAGAAAATGAAATTAGTTTGATCAGAAACCATATATATATATACACACACACACACACACACACACACACACAAACACACACACACATTTAAGTAACTAAAGGAAAACGACATTAATTCCAACTGTATACAGACTGGTTATTAGAACAGAAAAGGGAGTCCATAAATAAATGCTCAGGCATTTGGAAATTCATTTAAGAGGGAGACAGACACCTGCTCTACAACCATCAGTGCGCCATCCCTATTGACGTCTGTGTGGATGGTGCCCCCTAGCGAGTTGGACCTTGCATTACATGCAGGTCAGGAAGTTCTGCCTTTCAGAGCCTCAAGAAAGGAGCAGGTTAATGCGTTGTTTGGGATCATTTAGTCATGCATTTGGAGAACAAACGAAGTTGATCAACACTTCATACACTTACACAAATAAATACGTGATTAAAGAACACCGTCTTTCAAAAGAACTTCAAAAAATGTTACCAGAAATTATATGAGAACATGATTTAGTGTAAGGAGCTTTCTTTAAGAAGACACAAAAAGTAAAATCAATGTAGGAAAAGATTGAAAAACTCAACTGAATCACCCGTTACTTCATTTATATGATGAAGGACCTCATAAACACATATTAAAAGACAAATAAAATACTGGGAAAAATTACATGCTAGAATATACTGTATTGTCGAAAATATGTATAGAACATGTCCAAATAAATTTGAAAACCATATAACTGTTAAAATTCCACAGCTTAAATGTTCTTCCAGAGAAGAATAAATATAAATTATAAATAAAATTAGAACTCTGAGGTAATTGTTTTCCAGAAAGGATTGGCGATTTTTAAAATATTGAATCATATCTGTTAACAAGTTGATGGAATCAGCATATATGCTCTCATAAAATGCTACTGCAATTGAAATTTGATAAAGTTTAACTTAATATTTCCATTAAAAGTGGAAGATTCATACACTGAAAATAAATTTTAGAATGTGAAACACACAAATACACACACACACAAAATAAAAATATTTACTATAATAAAAAAAGAAGATTCAAATAAACCATCATTAATCCATATCACAAAAAAATTGTAGGAAAGTGAGTTATAACTCTGTGCACCAACCAGAAAGATTTTTCAGATTTTAATGTATTGAAACCAAAATTCAGAAAGTTGTTTTATATTATACAATTAAAATGAAATACATAAATTCATGAAGCATGTGTATATTTACATGCACTCATACACACACACACACACACATTCTCCAAACTTGTTTTAGTGGTTGAAAGCATACAAGAGCAGAGGGACAGTCATTATATCTAAATCATTTCCCCAAAAAACGCCTCAATTTAAAATACATAAAATTGTAAAATAATATGGATTAAATTATGCGATTATTGTGTGAGATACCTTTTAATGTACTTTGTAACTTCCAAGTCTGATATTTTTCTTTCCTCAGTGACTTATATTTTAAATCAATTTAATTCCTCACTAATGTTTTCTGTAGCCTCAGCTAGGCAGAGTTGGCCAGAGTGCAGACAGAGTCCCAAGATTGCCTCTGACTTGGTATTTCTATTTTGTCTGGGATGGAGATACATGGGTCTGTCTCTCCTCCTCACCCATATCCTGCCCATGGTGTCATTACCCCCATGCCTTTGCTTTGCACACTGCACTGTCCCATCCAGGGCCAAGAAGATTCATGAATTAAGCAGCTACTAACAGAACTTTATATTACTTTTAATATTTATTTTGTAAATTTGATGCAAGCTCTTGTGGGTGAAGTATACTTTGTTTCAAGGGAAGTATGTATTTACATTGAGTAGCTTACTGAATGTCTTGAAATTCCTCCGAAACCCACTGTAGCACCTGCCTTTTCCATACCATGTGGTTTTTGACATGAAATAAAACAGGAATGCCTTGTAGTTTCTATTATAAATAATGGATGCTGTTGTCCCCTGTGCTCTAAGTGATATAAACCTTCAACTTATGGCTGCTCTTCAGATTAAACCATGTCTTTTTTCCTCCTCAAATTTGGGAAGGTTTCAAAGGAGAAGAGAACTAGAGAGAAAGGGTGATAAAAGACATGTGTTTCCCTGAATATCGGTGCGATGTTGCAGCTATGTGAGGAACCAGCTGCTGGGCTGCTTGCAACTTCTCAACACGTTGTGAACCCTGTCTCAAGGGCTCCACTATTCAATATCAAGTTTTCTTTCTGGAGCCTCTTTCTTCAGTCACAAAACTTCAGAAAGAATGAACAATAATTTCTAGATGAGGATCCTGGCTGAACCACATCCTCTCTCAGAGATCCAATATGCAATCTGTCCATAGTGGCTTACTTTGCTTCGTTTTATACATTTAATATTTGGCTTATAGGATAGGGAGAATAAAGGAAGAAGAAAAGGACCGAAGCTCCTCTCAGGCTGGAGAGAGGGAACATGCATCATATTTTTGCGACAAAATTCTATTCAAAATCCAAGGAAAATCACTTGTGACTTTTTAGCCAATATTTTAAACAATTTCAAAAGATCAGATGGAAAGATAATATCACCACACTGCTTGCTACACAGCCATCTCTATCAGCACGCAGACCCTCATATCACCACCCAGCGTCATATAGCCACACATGCATACACAGACACCAGCTCCTGCTGACACACACACACTTAAATGCCACAAATACGCCTACCCACAGACACACATTCCCTCTGAATGCATCACTGTGATATTGTGATTTATAATAAGAAATAGATATTTGCTCCTCAGCCGCATTTCTGGCAGAGAGCTCCTAAAATCCTTGAGAATTTTTGAATGATGAGAGCAGCAAAGGTGTTTCTTATTATGTTCATAAGGTGATTTTTGGACCATGCCCTTGAGTGGGAGCTGGTTGTCAGGGCTACCAATTTGTGATTCAAGTGTTGGAACTTTGAGTCCCACCCCCTGACTTCTGTGGATGGGAGAGGAGCTGAAGGTTGAGTCAGGTGTCTATGGTCAATGATTTCATCCATCATGCCTGTGTAATGAAGCCTCCATAGAAACCCAAGAGGATAGAGTTCAGAAAGTTTCCAGGTTGCTGAACCTATGAGGATGTGGAGAGAGTGGCCTGCCTGGAGAAAGTATGCTCTTGCTGTATGCCTGGCCCTGTGTATTTCTTCTCTCTTACTGTTCCCAAGTTATATCTATCCTTTTATAATATTGATAATCTAGTAAGTAAAATAATTATCTTGAATTCTGTGACCACTCTAGCAAGTTAAATGAACCTAAGGGGGCAAGGGGGGATCATAAGAACCTCTGATTTATAGCCAGACAGTCAGAAGTACAAGTAACAACGTAGACTTGCAACTGGCATGTGAAGTCTTGTGGGATGGAACTCTTAACAGGTGGGGTCTGCAGCTGGCCAGGTAGACAGTGTTAGAATGGAGTTGAGTTGTGGGGCACCCAGCTTGCGTTTCAGGGAATTGTTCCTTATTGTTGGGGGCACCCTCCATGTTGCAGTTGGGCCCAGGAACCCTCAAATATATACTGACACATATGCATATATCCATAAATCCATGAAACCACAAATGCACAGACTCTCTCTCTCTCTCACACATACACCCACACCACCCATTATTTTCAACCAAATGTGACTCTGCAGCAAATCATTTTCAAAGCAAAATCCATGATCCAACAGAAATGACCCTTATCAGGCAAAGGTCAAAGCGACAGCATGTTATTTTTCTTATTTTGGCAAGGGAAGATACTCAAAATAAAGAGAATAAGTTAAAAGGAAGCTTTCCTTGCTTTCAGCTTCTCCTAGATCCTACTTGGCCCCCAACCCATGCCCTGTGGATTTAATGGCAGTGTGGGGTGCTCCCACCAACAGCGTAATGGTTCTACCCTGAATGTTTGCAAGGAGAGGAGGCATTCTTAGTCTTTGACTATTGCTGGTGAGCCTCCCAAGTTTGTGAAATCAGAAGCCGGTTAAGAAGCCATGGGGTCTGTATGCAGCATTCGCACCCCTAACCACTGTCCTGCCCTGCGTATTAGCAAAAGCATTCACAGCCCATGCTTCTCCCTCCAACTTCAATGAGACTCAGAACTTCAGTCTCTGGGACAAGGTAAATGCCACTGCTTTGGTGTCAGTAGGAAAATCTACCACTTTGTTTTTTCCCTTTTACAGAAGAATATGTAGTGTTGCCAAATAAAGTATAAGAAACACATCCAACTTTGAATCCTAGGTAAACAATTAATTTAGTATAAGTATGATCCAAAAACTAACTGGGACATACTTACTTTAAAACTTGTCTATTTGAGATTCAAATTTACCTGGGCAGACTGTTTTTATTTGCTAACTCTCACAACTCAAACTCTAAATGAGAAAAGATAGAGTAGAGAAAGAACAATTTAAATTTAATATCTAAAAATTAAAACTAAGTGCAAGACACAAAAACAAAACATTGAACTAGGGAACACATCAGGCGCCCAGATCGTGGCTTCTAAAACCATTCTCTCAGAAGAGGAACAGGGGCTCCTTGGAGAAATGGCCAAATCTAGAACTGTGCCAGGAAACTCAGAAGATGAGCCTGAAGCAGCTCTTCAGGCCTGAAAGTAAGAAGTACTAAAACAAAATGCCAGAAACAAAGACAACCACGAAGGAAACCTCAGTGAGGTTGTTTATCAAGGAGCCACTGAGAACAACAACACCAACAACAGAAAAGAGCTTCCAATGGCAAAATCTGGAGCAACTTGGGGAGTAAAAGAAATGAAGTAGCTTCATATTATTAACCAAAGAGTAAGATAAATATCCCTGCGGCCACTCTGGTATAAATATATGACTCAATCAATCAATCAATCAATCAAAACCTTTTATGCAGAGTTCCAAATAATTTATGTAGGCACTAACCAAATGATTTGTGTAGGCAGTAGCCTCTCAAGGAAGTGAAGTGTAACCACTCCCCACCCTCCTTGCCTTACCTGGTGCTGCAGGTAAAGAACAACTTTGAAGCAGAGAAGCCTGTAAGATGCCCTCCAGCCCACTCTCAAGCTCCCATCAGCAGTGATAAGCTGTGCTGGTGCTGGTAGTATGGGATTCAATGGAAATGGTGCTTTGCCTCTGAGGTCTTCTTCCCCAAACTCCCAACTCCAGTTCAATCATGAGGAAAACGTCAGATGTGTCCCAGTAGAGAAGCATTCTACAAAATACCCAATCAGTATTCCTTAAAACTGCCAAGGTTATCTAAAGCAAGGAAAATCTGAGAAACCGTCATGGTTCAGAGGAGCTTGCAGAAACACGATGGCAAAATGTGCTGTGGCATCTTAGAGAAGGTCGTGATACAGAAAGAGAACATCAGGGGAAACCTGAGGAAATCTGAATAAAGTGTAGACATTATGTATTAATAGTGTACCAATATTTACATGTAACAAGATCAGTAATTGTACTAAACGTGCTATAAACCGGGGACAGCTGGGTGTGAGGTATATGGGAGTCTCTGTTATTATCTCCATAATTTTCTGAAAACTATCCTAAAAAATGAAGTTTATTTTAAGAGTTAAATCAGAGTAGGCAGTCAAGGAAGACCTAATTATGGAAACTCTTCCACCACAAAAGGGATTTTTAGGATACCTAAAAGCCACCCTAATGACCTGTCACTTGTTTGGGAGGGAGCTTTGCATGGGACTCTGTCCATGGTGACGGAAGAAAGAAATCTCTGCTCTGACCCACCCAAATGGGAAAACCAATTCCTGGTGCTTTCACAAGCTCTACATCTGCCTCCATGTTTTGAACAAATGCGATATGAATCATGGGTAGGTTTTACTGCAATAGTGATATAATTATGTCCAGAGAACAAGGAATGCTGAAATATTAGCCTCCTCTCCATAGCGTTCGGGAAGAAGGTAAACATGCAAAACCTAGCAAGGAAGAACCACAGATGCTCGCCTCATGATGCAGACTTCTCGTACAATCTTATTGGGTGAAATATTTGAAGATTTGGACAATATAGTAGGTTTTGGGCTCCTATTTCTCCTATTAATCTAACTTGGGGATTTTGCCATCCTGTTGACTATCAGATGAAGGAAGGAAGCGAAACAGGGTGTACACGTGAAATGGCTATGCTTTAGGGAAACCAGCTGTCTCGCTGGCTGCCCCGAGTGAGGAAAGCCAAGCAGAATGGCAGATGCAGGGGTAGAGGCAGAGTTTCTAGTCTTGTTCTTGAAGACAGTGGCCCTGCCTGTTACTAAATGCAATCCAATGAGTGTTTCAGATTTTGATCCAATTAGAAATGCCTTCCTCCCTGATGGTGGCCTTTCAAGAACTGGGCAGAGACAGGCCTAGGCAGGAAAGAGGCAGGAACTTCTTCTTTTTTTAGCATAACTTGTAAGAAAACAGTCTGTTGACCCAAAGAGTTTACATACAAATTCCCCTGGGTTACGATATTTTACTATTAGTTGAAAGAAATCTGATAACTCTCAGATAACTCAGACACAGAAAGGTTTCTGAGAACCTCTGCTGGGTGAGGAAACGGTTAATATCTGGGCCCGAGGAAAATGAATGGGGAGCATCACAAGACGGTACATGGAATAAATGGAACCAAATTCAATACAGACAGGCATCCTGGCAAAGAATCGATTTAAAAGGAAGTACAAAGTGATACCAACAATACCGTGTTAGGATATTTCTTATCACTCTGTGGAGCATTGGATGAACATATTGTCACTTATTGATTCCATACTTGAACAAGCAATCATTTTATTCCTTTGATTCTCTCCTAGATCATGAGAAGATCACGTTCATTGAAACATTTCAGGTCTAAATAAAGAATTCTGTAAGATACTGTGCTTACAATTGTAGAGATTGAAGTGTTAAAGACATTTACAGTGATGGTTTAATCTGATTTAGATGCGGTCAGCCAAGATTACTGGCTCTATTTAATGTAACTTGTGTCCATACAGAGTATATTGTCATGTGGATCACAAGGTAGTGGGTGACGTTGGTGTACCAGTGCACCAGGACACCAGAGAATATAACCAGTCCATACCTGGGACTCTGTTATTTAGCATACTTCTGGCCACAAGTCAGATACTAACTGAATAACTGTAGCTGAAAATAACATGGATTATTTTACTTTTTGAGATGACCATAAATTCAGAGATTTGGTTCACACCCCAAGCATGTCATAAAATTATGTCTTTCTTGATTTCTTAAAAATCTGATTCTTTAATCTATTGGCAATGTCTCAAATTATAAAACATGATTATAAGGTGGCTGTGACAACTCCACGGGTTAGCTCTTCGCCATAACACCTATAGCAAGAAGATGCAAGCACATGCTCCCCAGCACCTCTCTCTTTATTTAAGAAGTTCAGAAGTCCATCCTACTTCTGTCCACCAGGAGATGTCTCTTGTGTCTCATTGACCAGTAGTAAATGTTCCCCAAATGAAGGAATGGTAAAATTAGGATACAACTATTTTTCAGCTTCTTTTTTTAAAAGGTTTTAATTATTTATTTGAGAGGGAGTGTCTGAGAGAGCATGAGCAGCAGGGAGGGAGAGAGGGTCAGGGAGAAGCAGAGTCTCCACAGAGCAGGGAGCCTGGCTTGGGACTTGATCCCAAAACCCTGAGATCATGACATGAGCCAAAGGCAGACCCTTAACCCACTGAGCCACCCAGGTGTCCTATTTTGCAAGTTCTAATGAATGAATGGATCTAACCAATAATCGCAGTGACTACAGACATCACCATAGAAGAGAAGATCAGACATGGTATGCCTTTTGTTGGATGAAGGAGTGTTGCCAAAAAAGATCAAGTCTGATCAAGACTCTACATCCAGCTTTCAATGTGCAGGAAATACAAAGGACCCCTGGAAGATGATAAACTATACAGTAAGAATGCAATCAGTAAAACCCACACAGTGGGAATATCTACCAGAAAAATAATCAGTTTCTTCAACAAATAAATTGCAAAAATTAAAATTAAAGAGATGAGTAGAGGAATCTACAAATATACCTCTGAGATCTAACAAGTGTGTGAGTATTATTTGCATCTTGATTGAAACAACCAACCATGAATATAAAAAAGATTGCTGTCAATTTTAAGCTCTATTTTAAGAGGTCATTTCTGCCAGAAAAAAAATGGGGTGACCATCACTGTTTGCTCAGGCTCTTATGAGCCATCTTACTGACATGGCTTGGGATTGCCTATGTTGCCATACACACTAGGAAAAGTTATTTCCAAACAGACCTATTTTAGGTTCACGGTATACTCACAGACACTTTGTTTGCTTCCGGCCTTTCCTTTCCCACTGGGACTAGTTTCAGAAGAGCCAACTGTTATAGAAGTATTTTGGGTCCAGAGCTATTCAAGGAAGTGTTCAGAATCTCTTGAGAAAGTCTGCTCTCAAGAGGCAAGCAGCAGTAACACCATGGGGCTCAGAGACACAAGACTCCATAATGTACCCTGAGAGGGGGTGGCCAGCTGTGTCTTTCTAAACTCGGAGGCGCAGTAGTAGTGTAGGTCTCTATCTTTAAGGCTACCTGCAGTGAACACATCTAGCATCCTTCAATCTTCAGTTCATCCACACATGCCGAGGCTCTTGAACAATATTTTTCTTTTTCTTTCTTTGTTTCTTTTTTAGATTTTATTTATTTATTTGTGTGTGAGAGAAAGAGCATGAGTGGGGGAGGAGGGCAGAGTGGAAGGAGAGGGAGAAGCAGGCCCCCACTGAGAAGGGAACCCGATGTGGGAATTGATCCCCGGACCCTCAGATCATGGGCTCAATCCCAGAACCCTGCTGAAGGCAGACGCTTAACCAACTGAGTCACCCAGGCACCCCAACATTTTTCTTATCCTTTTCTGACTTTTATTTCCTCAGTTTCTCTCATAGTTGTGTAATGTTTAATTTTCATGTAAAATTACTTGTAATATAATATCTAGCACTTCACTTCTCTAAGTGAACTCTATTGATTCAATTATTAGTCCTCAATGTGTTTCCAGGGAAGCATAAATTTAAAGATGAGAATCTGAAATTGATTCTCCAATACTATTATATTTAAAGCCTTCAATGTTCATTTTATCAGTTATAAAAGGGACTGTGACAGCCCACAGCATACACTGACAACATTGTTATATAAATTATCCCCTCTGAAATTGTAAGCACTCATAGAAGGCAACTTTTTGATTGATCAAGGATTTCTACCCTCAAACATTTTGGGCAGAATAAGTAGTAATATGGATAGTAATAAGGGTTGCTTCTTGGTATACCAGAGGACTTGAGATAAGAAAATGCTTAGCTCACATATTTCAATCACAACCTCAAAATCCGGTTATGGAAATCCTCATCAGGAGACACAGCCATCGTCTATTAAACTGGAAACTTGGGAGATCATTGATCACCATGTATCTCTCAGGTCAGTGAACCAAACAGGCAAGAAGTGGAATTACTGTCCTGACCAGGGTGATTGATCTTGACCATCAAGGAGAAGTTGGGTTTTTAGACACAATAAGAATAAGGGAAGATTATGTCTGGAATGCAGGAAATCTCCCTGGATGCCCCTTATTATTCCCTTGCCCTATGAATAAAAGTTAATGGAACTCCAGTACCCATAGGACTGTTGATAATCCAGACTCTTCAGAAACAAAGATTTTGAACTCTGGCTAAGAAACCATGTTTGCTGGGGACAAAGGAAATATGGAATAAAAGACGTAGAAGGAAGTTATAACTACCAGTTGCTGAAACCTGACCAGTTACATAAATAACCACTATAATAGCTATGAGTATTTCTTCTTACTTTTGTGATATATTAACAAATCTCCCTTTTCCACCTGTTAATTGTGACATGTTAATAGTGGTTAAGACTGCATCTCAGTATTTATAGTCAAAGGAGATCTAATGGGTAATGTGTCACAGTTCAAAAAGGGAAGGCTGTTCTCCAGAGATGAAGAAAGTGGCATACCAGACTTGATACTCTTTTTTAGAGAGGGAGTTAGCTTGTTTTTATTTATAGGTGGGATAGTTACATCTCATTACAAAGAAGCATGATTTTACTAGTCACTTTACTTTGGAGTTACACTAGGTCACAGTGATGTATCTACAGGGCAAGTTGTGCAAAGTGGGTGGTGGTGATTTTGAGCTGTGTTAAGTTGGCTAAGCTATAACTAACTTTCCCAGAATTCCCTTTCCTGGATTGAGCAGCATTAGTGTTGGCCACAAGAAAAACTGTGTGGTGTCTGGGTGGCAGAAATAAAGCACCAACCTTTAAAATCAGAAGGTTGTATTCATGATTGCCGAAACTTAGAAACATCCAAGATGTTTTTCCTTAATTGAATGGACAAACTGTGCCAATCCATACAGCGGAGTATTACCCAGCAATCAAAAGAATGGAGCTGTGAAACCAGGGAAAGGCATGGAGGAAGCTTTCGTGCATAAGGCTAAGTGAAAGAATCTAGTTTGAAAAAACTCTATGATTCTGGAAAAAGCACAACTCTAGAGAGAGTAAAATTGATCAGTGGTTGTGGGAGGAGAGGGGTCAGGTGAGAAGGAGGAAGGAGAGATTAATGGGGGAGCACAGGGGAGTTTCAGGGTGGCAAAGTCACTCTGTGTGATCTTATAACAGTGGGTACATTTCGTTGTGCATCTGTCAAAAGTCCATAGAACAATATAGCACAAGGAGTGAGCCCTGATGTAAGCACAGACATTAGTTAGTAATTCTCAATACTGGTTCACCAATCATCAAATGTCCCACCCTATGCAACGTACCAATGCTAGAGGAAACTGTGGGGAAAGGAGAATATGTGCAAACTCTCTGTGTTTTTAGCTCTTTTCTCTGTAAACCTAAAACTCTAATAAATAAACACTATTAATTAAAAAAAAAAAAACACCTGAAGGTGATGGTTGTTTAGAAAAAACAAGAGGCAAATATCCTTGCTTCTCCCTGCCTCCCAGCCAGCAATCCTTCCTCTCGTCCACCCTGCTGGTCAGTAGCAGCTCCAGGACCACTGCCAGATGCTGAGCTGAAGTTCACAGGTACCAGAAAGACTAACAGCCATCCATTGACTTCTCTCTGCCCTTCAGGGCTACCCCCCGACCAGCTGTGGGTGCCCAGCTTCCTGGAAGGTGTGGTCCATGCACCCTTGTCAGGACTGTCTGTGACTCTTTCCTGACCCTTTTCAGAATGTTACTTTCCCAACTTCTGTAATTGTGTAAGATCTAATTCCTGCTATAAAGTCCTTATTCCATAATACATAACCTGCTTCTGTTTCCCTGATTGAACCTTAACGGAACAGGCTTAAAAATATGGTCTATTTCTTATTCTAAAGAGCCCTCAGTGAAAGAGCAATGTCTGTGATCACACAGTGAAATTAAAAGAGCATTGTGAGGGGCGCCTGGGTGGCTCAGTGGGTTAAAGCCTCTGCCTTCAACTTAGGTCATGATCCCAGGGTCCTGGGATCGAGCCCCGCATCGGGCTCTCTGGGCAGCGGGGAGCCTGCTTCCCCTTCTCTCTCTCTCTGCCTGCCTCTCTGCCTACTTGTGATCTCTGTCTGTCAAATAAATAAATAAAATCTTTAAAAAAAAAAAAAGAGCATTGTGAAAACAGGGAAGAAATTCCCATTGCTTCATTGCCTGGTCCAGACCTTCAGTATGTGTTTCTGTCCATGTACCTATGAATAAAGACTTGACCTGAAATTGCAGTGTATATTTAAAGGGAGTTTGCTATTAGGCTTCTTGCAGAATTGGTAACATGCTCCTGTCCGGGCCACTTAATTTGTACACCTTATCCAGGCACACATTTTGCATAATAAATGAATAGTAACTCACTCCTCTGCTTGATAAGTGACTAGGCATTGTATATTTTAAGCAAGTAGACCACATCTAATTCAAACTGCTTTTAATAGTGTGTATTTTTCTCCCAACAGCTGCTGCATGCAGTAGAGATAACTCTGAACCAGACCACAGTGTTTATGTAAAAACTCCAGGACAGGGTGTATTATCTGGCATAATTACACCTTTGAAAGATGCAAATGTGAAAGCTGAAACCCTGAACATCCAGGGAACTGTGTTCTAATTAACTAATTCCCTGTGTTTTGTGGCCATTGTTAGAGATATCATTTTATGGATAATCAGTCTGTTGCGACCGAGTGTGCACATGCGTGCCTGTGTGTGTGTGTGTGTGTGTGTGTGTGTGTGTGTTCACATTGTGGTGTTTCAGTGATGTCACTATTTCTATTAGCTGCTCCATAGTTATCTCCTAGGAGACAGGCAAAAATACAATTCTACTGTCTTTAATGCTTCCTGTCCATTCGAATGAGGAGCTGCTAGTCACTCTGAGAGCCAGCTGATGATAAAATTCTCAACAGGGTGCTTTTATAGTATTTGACCTAATAGGATCCTTACATAACACACAATGACCCTCATTATCTAACCCCGACTGCCTCTCTACCCTCATCTGTCTCTTGCTTTTCTTTGTATCACACGCTCCAGACATCTCTCGCTATCTTTAGTTCTCTGAAGTTGCCCTGTCTTGTTCCTCTTCGGGGTTTATCTATGGGCTGCAGCATACCTCTGTTTTCTCCAACTGTTCTTTCTACTTTGTCTACCTAATTTCTATTTATTCCCCAAGATCATCATCCAACTTCTTCTGGAGTTTTTCACATTTCAGTGGGTACACAGTAAATGACTTTCAGTGACTCACCCTGGGGATCACTTTCGAGTTATTTTCATTTTTAATTTTTGTTCTGTTCACAACTCTCCAATTTCCATGTGGTTCCGTATCTTGCCTGGAGATCTTCTCCCAGCGTATGTGTGATAATGCAGCCGACTAAGGACAGACTGTTCTGCTCAACATACCATAATTCCCTGGTCCTCACCACCCCCTGAGCCCTTGCTCTGACTCTTAGCACGGGACAGAGAAATCAGACAGCACCATCAGGAGAGAAATGGTCCATCTGCAATGACACAGACACAGCCAGACTGTATGACGCTAAGCAGAATAGAGAAAGACAAATATCATATGATTTCAATCTTATGTGGAATTTAAAAAGCAAAACAAACAAGCAAAGAAAAAAAAGAGAGAGAGAGAGGCAAACCAAGAAATAGACTCTTAACTCTAGAGAACAAATTGGTTGTTATCAGTGGGGAGGTGGCAGGGGATGGGGGAAGTAGGTGATGGAGATGAAGGAGACCACGGGTTGTGATGAACATCAGGTGTTGTACAGAAATATTGAATCACTATGTTGTACGCTTGAAATTAATATTACACCATAGTTAATTCACTGGAACTTAAATAACAACTCTAAAGAAATAAAGAGTATTTACAGACCCTCTAAAAACAAAAGGTCCAACTAAGCATCCTAAGTATAAATTAATTCATTATTTTTTTTTCTCAGCCATCTGAAAAAGACATGATGTCCTCAATTTCAGTGCAAATTTAATCAAGGTATGAAAGACATATGGATGATTGATATTCACTAATAAAAATAACAATAGCAATAATGTCTAATATTTATTGGGCACTTAAAATAATCTTGATAGAGTTCTAAGTGCTTTGACATGTGTTAACTCCTTTAATCCTTATTAAAAATAAAAGAATTAGTTACTATAATTATTCCCATTTCACAGAATGAGCAAATCAAGGCACAGAAAGAATACGTGTGAGCTTTACTCTAGCAATCAAGCAAGTGAGGTCCAACACACCTGAGGATGCGTTGAAGACAAAGGAGGCTGAACTGAACTCACAGTCTTCAGTCCTCAGCGTAGGTGCTTTTTCCGCTTTGACCTCATGATGCAGTGAAGTAAGTCACGTAACCATTCTTACTGACGTCTCCAGCCTTAGCTTAAATGAGATTTCCTGAGATTCCTCTAGCCATTTTCCACTTGCTGTATATTATACTCTATAGATTCTACAGAGAGAAGTCTGTTTTTTTTTCTTCACTTACCAAAATCTGTATTAAGATACTTATTTTCGTAGTCCATTTCATACTTTCTGTCTGCATCCCTGGGCTAGAATGTCTTCAAGAGCAGAGACCAGATGTTCACCACTAGACCCAGTCTCTGTTCAGTACCTGTCACATAGAGGCTCTTATTAAGTATCTGTTGAATGCAAAAAATAATTATATCCACACATGTATTTCAGCTCTATTAGAAAAAAATGGAGCATTTAAAATGATCAGTTCTATAAAAATTAGAAGACTTGGGACACCTGGGTGGCTCTCAGTTGGCGAAGCATCTGCCTTCGGCTCAGGTCATGATCCCAGGGTTCTGGAATCAAGCCCAGCATCAGGTTGGCTGCTCAGTGAGAAGTCTGCTTCTCCCTCTCTCTCTGCCCCTGCTCATACTCTCTTTTCTTAAATAAATAATCTTTAAAAAAATTTAAAGCTTTACTGTTGATACCAGATATTAGTGGTGTGTCAATTAAAAGTTTGGAACCAGGAGATTCTTCAAAGTGGACATATCACATTTAGAATTTCATGATCAAGCCAATTGTATAGTTTTATCATGTACGAGAAAGTTACTAATTAAATTCTAATCGATACTTTGTTGATGGTGGACCTGCGACAGGCTTTGCATGAAATCCTGAGATACAAAAGAAATAATGTGGCTCCTGCCATCAATGAGTCTATAGTGGGATAAGAGATAAATACAAACTTTGAGAAAGGACTCTGGTTATTCCCTGCCTTTATCTAGGTGAACAAAGGGGTGAAATAGAACAGTGCCTTATTTATTTCCTCTTACTTCCCACAACCTAAAGGATCACTATGATGCAGAGCAGAGAAATCAATTGGTTTGCTGAGAAGGGGATGCAGAAATCATAACCAAGTCTTGAAATTTCCAACAATTTTGTGAGATACATGTACTTTTACCAGGGACTTATTAGAAAGTCAATGGCTGCAGTTACTAAGGCTGTAATTCAGTGGTGGAGCCATGTCCCCATGGGAAGACACAGAGCTTCTTTAGAAAGCATCATCTCTACAAAACCACAAGCTGATCTTCTTGGGCACAGAAGAAGCCCCATGGAGAACATTCACTCGGGTCTTCTAGTTTTTTGTTTTTTTTTTTCCATTGTGTTTTTATCTTTTTTTATTATGTTTAATTAGCTGACATATAATATCTCTAGGTCTTCTAGTTTATTAAACCCTTCCCAAGCCTGAATGTTTCCCTCATTTCAACTCAAAAAATCAATAGTTAGAAGGAATTATTACCTGGGTCCCCACTTATTCTATTAGTGTTTCTTTTGTTCATTTATTCATTTGCTTATTCATTAACACGGGTGTTTTTGATGTGTTGGGCACTCTTTCAGGCATTAGAGATCCAGTAGAGAATAAAATAGAAAAAAAAAACTTTTTCATGGAGCTTATATTCCAATGGAATATAATAAAATTATATATTATTATATATAATGTATACTATATAGGATAATCACGATCATTATCATATTTGAGTCCCAAAGCAAGAGCAAAAGAATCATCTATAATGTACAAAGGAGACATCTGTCCCAGATACCTCACTGGATTTTCAAAAGATCAAATAAGAATATGCAGACCAGCTATTAGCAGCCATGTGTTCTAACATTCAAGACTTATAGGAAATTCACTACTTTTAACATTTCATAGGACTCTCCTTTACCCTCCTGATATCTGCAGGGATTCTTTCTTTGGTGAGGGTTGGGAGGAAACTATTCCTGGATTCATCTGGCACTAATTTTCAGCTTCCACTAAATTCTCCCATGAAGCTGGCTTCAGGTGGCTCCTCCCATTTCTAGGCTGCTGTGTTTTGACCTAAATGTGGAACACCATCCCTTTGCCTTCAATTTCACAAAACACTACTCATCACAGCCCATTGTGCTGAGTAGACTTTACAATAATTCACAGTAACAGAAGGTTGTTTAAGAACAGCCAAGCACAACAAAGCACAGGAATGAAGAAAACTTGCAGTTGTATGCTAGGCAGCCTCATTCTTGAATCCTTCAGTAATCTCGTCCCACTACCAGCCTACTAACCCCACACAACCACCACCAGAAGTAAGCACACACTTAGGGTCGTGTGCAAATACACTCACCGACGAATCTGCCTGCTCACCATTCTCTGCTTGGGTTCTAGCCTGTTCCTATCTTGCTGAACATTCTCTACGTTTGATCTACTTTTCCCTAATTCCCTTACTGCCAGTAGAATGTAATCTCCAAAAGGGCAAGGAGCTGCTGTTCTGATCTATCAGGCATTGAATCTCTAGGGTTTAGAGCAGGAATCAGCACAATGCAGCTTCTGAGCCAAATCTGGTCCACCACATGTTTTGGGGTGACCTGTGAATTAAAAGTTGTTTTTATATTTTAAGTGGTTGGAATACTAATTCAAAAGAACAATGCTTAGTGGCACGTGAACATTGCGTAACATTTAAAATGTCAGTGTGCGAGGATAAAGCTTTCCTTTTCGTTTCCTTGCTTGTCATTCACAAAGCCATCCTCATCCTTTCACAGGTCACCAGTAGGGGCTTCTATGCTGCAATGGTGGTCACACTGTGACGCAGGTGGTGTGTTTATTTCCCTCTTTACAAAAAACATTCACCAGCCCCTGGATTAGAGCATCACCTGTTAGATGTAGGCATTCAGATGGTATTTCCTGAATATTTAATCAAAAAAGGAGAGACCACTGCTAAATTGAATCTGTCTCCTTGTGTTTGTAAGTGATCACGTAATGTCCACTGAGTCTCCGCAGCTTCGGTTACATGGTACGGGACGAGTCTGATCCACATTGTCAATCTCAAGAAACCCTGAGGGTCGAATGTAATGTAAACGTGCTTCCAAGTCTGACTAACTTCTAAATTTACAGGGTGGTTGGGAGTGGGAGGAGAGGAGAGAAGGTGAGATCGTAGAGAACGTAGAAGGTGTTGTGGGTTTCCAAAGATCTTTAGAGTTCAATGAAAATGGCCAAGGAATCGAGCCCCACAACTTAATTTCTCTCTGGCCTCTGACTTCACAAATTACTATTTATCTCATAATGATTATATAATCATTAACAAACTAAAATAGAGGGAAAAGCCCAAGTATTCATGGAACAGCAGGCCCTAGTCACCTTGTGGGCTGTCTTCAGTCAAGACCGTGAAGTAGAAAGACAATAGAAGCTTGTTTAATATATTTGAGGTGATGGATAAAACCTCCTGAGGCTCCGTTTTCTCACCTGTTCAACTGATAGTCAAAATTTTCCTTCCCTTCACAATGTCGTTTTGAGGCTTAGGTGAGAGATTGTACCGTCGTGGTCTACACACTGCCCTGTGATCTAGCGCATGGTAGGTGCACCAGGATGAAACACAGCTATTGATTTTTTTTCTTTTGTTTTTTAAAATTTTATTTATTTATTTGAGAAAGAGAGAGACAAAGATAGTGAGAGAGAGCAAGAGCAGGGAGGAAAGGGAGAAGCAGGCTCCCCGCTGAGCAGGGAGCCTGACTCAGGGCTTTATCCCAAGACCCATTACCTGACCCAAAGGCAGAGCTTAACCCACTGAGTTACCCAAGCATCCCAGTTTCTTGATTCTGAAAGGAGCTTTGACTGAGGCTCTAACTTGCCAAATAACATATGTATGATTTGTGTTGCTTGGATCCAGCCCCAAATGTCTCAGACTCATTTCTAGAAGGTAAAGTTCAAAAAGTATATGATTAAATTCCACACAAAAACAACCGAAAACCCCTCCAAACAGATGCAAGTGTCATCACGATCAAGCAACAGAGTACATTTTAATGCTTTTATAATAAAGCAGAGCGAGTACATTGCGTTCCCATCAGCCCAGTGAGCGGCAGGGATATTACACGGTAATGTGAGTTACAGTGTCTGAGAGCCGTTATTTCCAAAGCTGTATTAATAACCCTTGTGCCGTCTCCAAGGAGGTTGCCATGGGACTCCTCCGATGTGCTCGCTGCAGACATCTGGAGGCCAGAACAGGTCCCTGTGAAGAAAACGAAGTGGTTGAGGAAGGCAGGCTTTCAGATAATTAAGCAATCCACCTTGTAAACATTTGCAAAGGAGATGCAGGTTAGGCAGGCCTCCCTGACCTTGGTTTACATCAGAATTATTGAGAGAATTTGGTAACAACGAAGAAATCTTATGCAGATTATTGGAGGCAGATGCAATTTGGTGCTACCTTCCAGCAAATGTTTCTCCCTCTCCGATGGTTCCTTCTCTTTCTCTGTTTCTCCTTCTGCTTCGATTGTTAAATATTCCACTGTCTCATTCATCTATTGATTCAAAAAAATAACAAAAAGCAAAAATATTTCCTGTGTCATTTTCCAATACTAGGTTCTGGGTATTCTTTTTAAATAAAACAAACAGGATCATTGTCCTTGAGTAGTGCATAGCACATGGGGCCTATCTTTTCAATTTTTAGTCTTGACTAACGCTAATCCTTTATTCTGATGCCCACTCAGCTTCCCAAGGCTTGTCTCCACGTGGGAAGACATGCATTCAGAGAGGGGTTCATGGTCTCCTTGGGACTCTTTCAACATGCTCTCATTTGTTTCTCTATGAATTCATTCATTATTTACTGCTTCGGTCCACAGTTCTTCATTAAATGCTCTTGTGTGCACTTGCACTCTTCGAGGTAATAAAGATAACACATTGGATACATCCTCGAGGAATTGAAATTCTGATGGGAAAGACTGGAAACAAATACTGAGGATACAGAATGAAATGATCTATACAAAAGGCAGCACATAATTAAATGTTTATTCAGAGGAGAGACTGACTCATTGAATATCAGGTGCTGCGAATGAAGTCGTGGAAAATGTCTTTAGAAAAGAGAGATATTGGAAGTAGTACATGCTTTCCCACATAGACTGGGTTATTGGCTGAACTGTGTTCTCCCAAATTCGTACCCAGCCCCCAGGACCTCAGAATGAGACTATATGGGAGACAGGGTCTTTAAAGGGAGTGATTAAGTAAAAATGCAGGCATCTGCGTAGACCTTAATTAAATGGGACTGGCGTCTTATAAGAGGAGAACTTTTGGACATGGACATATATAGAGAGAAGACCATAGAGAGACACAATGGAAAAAAATGGACATTAATAAGCCAAAGAGAGAGGCCTCAGAAGAAACCAACTCCACAGACTCCTTGATCTTTGACTCTCAGCCTCCAGAACTGTGAGAAAACACATTTCTATTGTCTAAGCTACTACCCAGTTGGTGGTATTCTGTTATGGCAGCCCAAGCAGACTGCTATCATGAGGGACTTAGGGATTCAGATCCTCTTCCATGAGGCATTGCCCTGTCCCTCCCACCTTCGTCATTCTTGCTGTAGAAGTCTTGAGCCTCCTCTATTTTTTTCTTACTTGTTGTCTGTGTGTGGGTCACACTGCTTTCCTCTGCCTTAGAAGCTTCACACTGATCATGCTGGGGCTTAGCTGTTTTGTGACATTATTTGTACAGTGGGAAAAAGAAGCCAGGTCTCAGGACCCCATAAAATCCTGACTATTCCACTTACTCAGTGATCCTAAATGAATGCCTTCACAATTTTGAGTGCCAGTCTGGGCTGGCACATGCCGATGGGGTCTAACCTACTAGATGGTTGTAAGGAATACATATAAGACAACCTAAATGCCCAGTAGACCCTTACTGTATTTATATTCTAGTACATATTCCTCCTGAATATCTGGAGGCACTTTAGTCCAGGTTAATGAAACTGATTTATGGAAGAAAATATTTATATTGAACCCAAACTTAAGCAGGTAGCATTTACTTGTTAATACAAATTCTGCTTTTAGAACCAGAGTGCAATATCTCTCTATAGAGTCAGAAGAGTAAATTGAATATATATCTTTTTTTTTTTTCTCCTTGGCATTCAGTTTTATTTTTCTTCTGGTTATTTAGTCTGATGTTCCACTGGGTGATGGGGAGACCAAGTGGATTTTACGGGATCAGAGTGGAAGACAGAAGGAGAGCAGGAGTAGTTGAAATTTGTCATAGGATAGTTGTTATATTGAAACTGCATTTTTTAAAATACAGAAGCTCCTGTGGAGAACATCGAAGGCCTTGTAGAGGACCAAGTGGAGACTGGAGAGTAAAGGAAGAAAAATGTGAAAACACTCCAATGGGAGAAACGTGGGTAGAATTCCAGAGGGGTTTGTCAGTGTTATATCATTGGCATTTTTTCTTTAAATCTTCTAACAAAAAGGATAACTTTTTTTGGTCCAAAAGTTATAACCAACTTAAAATATTATAACAAATTGAGGTTGAATAAATAGAAGAAGTTAAAAATTACCCATAATCCTAATATTCAAAAACAAACATTACCAGCTTTCTGTAGTCTTTTTAGCACATATGTGTGTGCGTGTGTGTGTGTGTGCGTGTGTGTGTGTGTGTGTGTATAAATAAATAAATAAATAAATTTTTAGTTTAATTCCTAAAACATTATTATATTCTGTAGTGTCTCTTTTAATCTACTTCATAATGCACAAAAATTTAAATATCTTTACATGCACACACATAATTTGTGTGGGACATCAGAATCGGTGTATAATATTGGTGACCTTATATATGGTAATTTGTTAATATATCAACAGATGAAAGTAAATTATCCTTTTGGCATCAGTGGTCTTTCAGATATTTTAATTTGTATTTCTTTGATGAGAATTTAAAAGAATATATTTTCGATATTTTTGTTGGTTATTTCCCTGTATTCTTTCTTCAGTGGAATATTTGTGCCTTTTACATATGTTGCTACTGTATGTTTATGATTCCTCATTTATTGGCAAGATGATTTTTATATATCAAATATATTAACCCCATGTCTGTTATGTATTATGCCAATTTGTCATTTAGCTTTTTATTTTATAAAGTTAGATAATTATAGATTCTAATCCCTACTTACATTGTTAGATTAATCCAGACATGTTCTGTTACCAAAGAATCTGGTTTGGTTGGATTTTGAGAATTAAGAAGGAAGGGAGGGAGGGTGGGAGGGAGGGAAGGAAAGAGAAGGAAAGGAAGAAAAACCTAAGAAGGAATGTATTCTGAAGCAGATAGTGACCAACCTTATTCTATGTTATCATTTCTTGAAGTCTGCATGTAAGGTTTTGCTATCTAGACAGTATTTATCAAAAGACAAGGAAAAGATAAATTCTAGTTCAATCTCTTCCTGAAAACCAATATACACTTGAGTGATTTGACTAACCCTTGAATTCACTAAGTGGCTTAATTGAATTATGTGGTTTAAACCAATGGGAGTTTCTATTCATTTGTCTCCAGAGGAATTTGAATGTATTGAGCCCTCTTACCAGAGGTCAAATAGTGATAGCTTCTGGGATCAATTAGTGAACCACCTAATTAGATTTGATTAATCAGCTTTGAACCATGATTTATTCTTGTTTAAGTGATGCCTCTTGAGTCTGTGGGCTGGCTTACTGAAGACTGAGTTATGGTGTCAGCTTAGAGATAGTATTCTAAAAGGTTTGAGTTCTATACTACAGGGTGCAGTATGTGTTTGAAAACAGATTCAATCAGTACTTTATGGTGCTTTCTTCTTATAGTTAAAAGAGGTCTGACTGAAAAAGAGGTGTATTTGGAGTGGCTCCTCTCATTATTATATGTAATAACACTCTCATAGAATTTCTTATTCCCATCCTGGCAACTTGAAGCCCGCTGACTTGGAGACACTAGTTCCCAAAGGGGATGCACTTCCATTAGAAGACACAACAGTGATCCCAATGAATGGAAGGTTGAAACTGACCTCTGACCATTTGGGGATCTTTATGCCACTGAACCAAGTGGTCAAAAAGAGGGGAAGGTGTTATTGTAATGAATGGAGTGACTGATCCCAATTATCAACAAGAAACAGAGTAGCTGAGCGAGGACGAGAGCTATGTGTGGAATCCAGGGGATTCTTGGGTGATTAATATTCCATTGCCAATAGTAGAAGTTAATGGAGAACTGCAATGACCAAAATAAGATAAGGCTCGAAGACAATCAGACCCCCTCAGAATTCAAGTTTTGGTGCACTCTCCCAGTGAGGGACTTTAATCAAGCGAGTTGCTGTCTAAGTGGAAATATGGAATAGGCCATGGAAAGAGGGAAGACATAGTTATCAACTATGATTTCACAGGCAACTACAGAAACAACTGAAGGCAATTAGCCTATTTCTCCTTGCTTGTTTTGTGTATATATTTGTGTCTCCATATTAATTACTTTTTTCTCTCCTTCCCCTTACAATTTTATACAGATAAACTGTAGGTTAAATTTCACATTATTATCTAGTACCAGGTTATCTAATGGTGCTGCAATGAGGAGCAGTAAATAACACAGCCAGCAACGCACACAGTGACGGTTTAGACGGTGTATCTACATGGTAAGGTTTGACAACGGCAGGTTCTGGTTCTACAGAGGCATGGTTAGGCCAGGGTGAGAAGGTGGTGTTCTGTTATCTCTGCAGCATCAAGGGCATCTATGTGAAAGGACCGGACAGCCTTTGCCACAGTGGTGGGCTGCTCTAGAGGGTCAGCAGATGGGGCCTTCCAGTGGTGCATACTCTGTATCCAGCTGCTTTGTCACTCCAGCCATGGGCAGTGTGCTCCTGTGCGGGCCATGCTATCCTGCTGTGTGCTGTCTATCAGCTGTGCTTGGCCTCATTCTCTGAGCTTCAGGTCTTCTTTCTTCTCTACTTCCCCCTCAACCTTAGGGTGTAGTGGATACTCTGTAGTTATTAATTTTTTATACCTTAGAATTCTCTTTTACCTTTTTAAAAAATATTTTATTTATTTATTTGACAGAGAGATCACAAGTAGGCAGAGAGGCAGGCAGAGAGTGAGAGGGAAACAGGCTCCCCGCTGAGCAGAGAGCTGGATGCGGGGCTCGATCCCAGGACCCTGAGATCATGACCCGAGCCAAAGGCAGAGGCTTTAACCCACTGAGCCACCCAGGCACCCCATCTCTTTTACCTTTTTTAATAGTTAACTACTGTTATGAAGTTGTTCTGCCAAAATTCATAGGCTGAGGCCCTACCCTGACATGTGACTATTATCTGTAATAGAGAAGTAACAGGGTTACTTGAGGTCATAAGGATGGGGTCCTGATCAGACTGGATTATTGTCTTTAGAAGAAGAGACATGGGAGAGTGTTCCTGTCTACCCCACTGCACACAGGTGAGGACACAGGGAAAAGGAGACTGTGAAATCAGGAAGAGTCTTCACCAAAATCCAAATTAGCCAGAATCCTGATCACGGACTTCTGACCTCCAGAACTGTGAGAAAATAAATTTCTGTTGCTTAAGCCCCTCAGCGTATGGTATTTTGTTATGATGGCCCAAGCAGACAAATACAACTACCTATAATCCAATTGATAAGCCTTCATGGTCAAGAAAAAAGTAAGAAATCTTTATGGTATTTTTTTTTTCTGTTAAAATTGCGGGTGGGGTTTCAGTCTCCTGAGTAAATCCTGAGGTACAGGAGGAGATGGTCATGGGAAGGACAGAGGGGAAATTTATCTAGGAGTCTCCTTTTGTCTTCTATTTTTCATTTGTCAAAACTCACAATGTTCAAAGTAGAGCTCTCTGAGGTATCCCCTATGTCCTGCAGAAACTTTTGGGTGAGCTATATTACTGAGGTCTAGTAGTGATGGGAAGAATTAGAATCTTAGGGGTTATCTTAGGAGGCAGAGTAGTGCCTTGGATCATCTGGGAAAAGTCCACCTATAGTTGGTAACCTCATGATGATTAGGCGGGGTCCTGGCAGGGTTGGTCACCATGATGGTGATGGAGACTGAGCAAGAGTCCAAAAGGGACCTTAGACAGGAGAGGACAAGAACACATATTCTGGTTTGGATGAGAGGCACAAGTTATGCCACACATATTCAGTGTATCTGAAACTTTCAGGAAAAAGTGAAAATAATATTATTTTCTCCCATTGTTCTACTGCTTATAATATCTGATCTGCTATCTGTCGTGTTAGTTTGCTTCCTTCATTCCATTGCAGTCAGTACTATGATTTCAGTTATGTAGTTTTTCTTCTGGCCAAGTGATCCTAACTCCTGTTTGGAAGATCACCCAAAATTTAGGTAGTGAACCAAAGTATACAAAAATGGAAGCAAGATGGATGGGAAAAATTGCTCTATGCTTTAAATATTTTGTCTTCTTTAAACTGCCGTCACCTCAAGAAGGTATAATTCTGAGTCAGTCTGATCAAGATTGGGATGTGGGTCTAGTAGAATAAGCTCAAAGATCAGGCTACTTGGCATGATTCTTGTCAGGGCCCAAGAGGCCTTCTACGTCACCCAACTTTCTAGGGCTACACAACAAATAGAGATATAGGGCTGCATCCAAAGGTAATAAAATTCAAGAAAAAGAGCAATCGTGCATGGGCACCTTTTGAATTTAACAACCTAGGAAGGAATCAGAGATTGAAACTCCTAACAAAATCTTTTCAAAAAATAGTTATAACAAAGATCTATGGAAGTGTCACATGCCGTCCTAAGGACATTGAAAACGACCAGATATATTTCATTTTCCCTGCATTCAAGAAAATAATAGAGCAGTGTATAAGTCAGAATAAAATACATGATTACAACAGCATGAAAAGGGATATAATAGCATGTTGCAGAAATGCAGCTGTAGAATACATCATTTGTTAAAGACATCTGTTCCTTTTTGCCTGTCCAGTCTCTGTTTCCTCTTCTTTTGGTTATAGCACTCTGATTTTCTTTTGGGAATTCACACCTCCTCCATTCTCCCTCCACATGTGTTGAATGCACTCATCCAAGCTCCTGGGTAGACACATGATCCAAGTTATGCCAATGGGAACTCATAATAGGATTTGTCTAAATTATAGAAAGAGCAGCCCTGTCTCTATTTCTCTCCTCTCTCTTTCTATCTCTTTCTTCCTTTCTCAGTTAATAAAGTTCCAAGGACTATGGAAACTTCTGGTGGCCACTTTCCTCCCATATAGAAAGAACCACATTCACAACATGGCTTCCACCATAGAAAGCTGAGGAAAGAGTTGCAAACAGAGAGAGACAGACACCCTGTCTTTGGAGCCCTTGGATCCAACCATAACAAAACTTACATTTGCCTCTGAAATTTTCAGTTGTGAGAGCTAATAAGGATGTGTTTTGGTGTGTCTTGTTTTGGTTTTGTTTTCTACACTTTCCGTTTGGCTTAGTTGTAACATTTTCATAAAAGGTATTGTGATCCAGGGCACCTGAGTGGCTCAATCATTAAGCATCTGCCTTTGGCTCAGGTCATGATTCCAGGGCCCTGGGCCCTGGGACTGAGCTCCCTGTCGGGCTCCCTACTAGTAGGGAGGCTTGCTTCTCTCTCTCCTACTCCCCTTGCTTCTGTTCCCTCTCTTGCTGTGTCTCTTTCTGTCAAATACATAAATAAAATCTTAAAAAAAAAAGTATTGTGATCCATACATGATTCAAGCAGTGAGAACATTGTCTTCAAACCTACCTATGTATTGTAGTTAGCTAGAGAAGAAATATATATATATATATATATATATATATATATATATATATATATAATACATATGTCTGGGTCTTATTCATGTAGACTGACCTGAACATGGAACATCATTGTCCATCATTGTCTCTCAGTTCTAGGTCTCTCAGTTCTAGGCCGACCTTGTAGATGTCTTTTCTCTCTGTTGTTCCTCTGCCTTCTCTGCAAGAACATGCACAAGTTTGCCTTCAGAAGAGAAGAGACATCTGGACCAGACCTGAGACAGCCCAGTTATCCCTGTTGAGACCTCAGCCAAACCAAGATTAGAAGATCTGCTTAGCTAATGTACAGCTGTCCAAAGATGGATGGGTTCCCTTTGCTAAGCCCAACTTAGATCTGTAGAACTGTAATGCTAGCCCATAGATTCCTGAGAAATAATAATTTCTAAAATGGCCATTATCTTAAGCCAGTAAATTCTGGGGTGTTTTGTTACACAGCAATAGCTAACTGGTATCCTCACATGGAGTTCCACATGTGTACACGTGATGCATCTGGGACTCATAGTCTAGTCCTGTGGCACCAGAGCTCAGTCTTTTATAACTTACTACTGCCTTGCTTCTTTTCTGCTGAGCTTTTTATTCGTGGATTTTATAAATATAAACCTTCTGTGGAGAGAGAACCCTAAGGTTTTCTCATTTTCAATAGGGATTACCTAAATTTTTTTTCAAATCATTTTCTTAACCTTATCAGTGCTTGTCATCTCTGCTTAGCATATCAAATGGTTCTGAGCCACTTTTGCAATTCAACTGTGCAGACCAGGGACTAGCTTCCCTGAAATAAATACATTGCCAGGAGAGTTTATCCATCAGGAGAGGTTTACTACAAGTTTCTGAAATACAAGGAGACATCCCTGTTTAAAAACAACAGGTATGCTGCATGCTATGCTCAAGAAACCCTTGGTTGACTCAGGGTGCTATTTAGGCAATGTACTAAACTTCATAACTGTTCATAATTCAGAGGAAAATAAAGTGGGAGGAGAAAAAGAGAATTTAAAATTTTGGAGCTCTTTTATGATGCTAGAAATATTCATACATGATCTACTTAATTCTCACAAAAACTTTATGAGGGCTGTATTATTCATACATCTTCAAGATAAAACAAACTAATGTTTAGTTTAATAGAAGTGAAATATCTTATGTAAAATGCTCAGCCAGTACGTAAGTGAAGCTGGAATTTGAATCTAGTTTGTTTGTTTGTTTGTTTTTTAATATTGCATGGCAGTATAATAATCCAACTTCTGGTATGATTAAGTCTAATAGAGCAAGTAACTCACACACAGGAGATGTGCATTCCTTTCTCAGCCTAACTAGTTGAAACTTTTCAATTTGGTGATTTTTCTCATCTGTTACATGAAGAAGGAAATGGTCTCCAAGTTTTTAAGCTCAAAACTAGAGTCTCTCAATAGTCTCAACAATAACCTTGAAAGATTTACTTTTACAACAACCAAGAATGCAAATCTAACCTTTATATAGTTTATCTATTCCCAGAAAATAATGTCAGTCTTCTCTGGTTTCTCCTAATGATATTTCAACATCATTGTTCAAGACAATGTAAAACACTGAACAAGTGTTTCCCCCAACAGTTGTGATCAGAAGAAAAACAATAGCATTGAGTCAGGACATCTCTCTTCAGATGCGTTTACTATCCAAAATGTATCCTGTGCTCCCATGGGGTGAGGACTACCTAATACTTGCTGAAAGGTGAGCAGATAATCTTAAGAATGCTTTTGAAGAATTTTTGTCTTGATATAATGAGATATTTTCCCAGATTTTATTATTACTTAGAATGGCAAAATGTCATGATATGTGAGAAAGAATTACAAAACCATTTTCATCCGTGCTTAGCTAGGTGTCCGTGCTTGCTTTTTGTTGCATTTTTAGCAGTAATCTTTCTTTACTCTCTGTGTTTGATCTGCACTGTATTTGGAGCACGGGTCAGGACTATAACACTTAGGTTTAAAGCCACATCTGTCTCCTATCTATTCCTGTGACCCTGGACAACTTATTTGCTGCTCAGTAGAATAGGGCTAATTATAAGACCTACTGAGGGATGTCACAGCTAATGAAGTAAATAAACATAAAAGACTTGACATACAGCAGATAGTGCTTGTCCAGTTACTTCTATTTGTTGTTATGTTTGTTTTGGGGAAAGAGTTGAGTAGAAATAATCTGGATCCAAACTCTACCTTTTACTTCCCATGGCACAGTCAGAAATCATGTTTCTGCTTTGAGATATTGTCTTCCTTTGTAGAATGGGGTGTTAAATTCTTTACAGTTTTCCTGAGGATTAGAAACAATGTGTTATCATTCTGAGTTTTAGCACTTGGCTGCCCCAAAGTATGTGCTGGAAAAAAAAATGTAGCTCTTATAATTAGATCTCCTAGTGTGGTGATACCTTCATTTCTGAATCTTGAGGCTACAAACCTAGTAGTTCTTCCCGTAGAGAAACTTCACAAGGCAAATCAGTGGAGCATTCACTTTTAAATAGAACAACAAAGCAGCATGCAGGGCTGACTGCCTTGCATTAGTCTTCAAAACAATTAAGCATAAAGCTAAATCAGGGTAAACTACATTTCTGAATTTATCTCCAGCATAATGAATAACATCTGCACCTCCAGGGGGACCATTTATACCCTTCTGAAATGCACAACATGCTAGTGACTAGATTCTCTCTCTTTCCTTAACTAATATTTCTTTATTATCTGGGAAATTTTTCTTTTTTAGAATCATGCCAGTGCTGGCAGGAATTTTTTCCATCTACTGCCAGAGTACTTTGTTCCATAAAGGAAGGCTAAGAAGTGAAGAGCCCAAGTTGTCATGCCATGGTTTCTTCATGGTTTCTCACACAGAAGGGGGCAGCGCTCAGAGGGTTCAGAGTCTGGGAGGTGTGACGTTGAGGGACTCCCCTCCCACTGTATCACATGCTTCACTGAAAGTTGGACTCTTAAATTTGGAGGGGATCCAAGAAATTATCTAGTGCTTCCTTCACTTCAGCTCATGAATCCCCTCTGGATCCAAAAACAGTGACTGTTGAGTCTTTCCTTAACTATCTTCAGTGACCAGAAATACACACCAAGAGCTAGACTTCCAGTATGATGAGAAATGAGTGGGTACTGGGGACAGAAAGTTAACAGGGACAGAAAAACACCCATCTGGTCTCCTCCGAATCTGCTTCAGATGTCTGAGTTCTAATTTCCTAACTGTTGCTATATGCAGATTTGGTAAGGAAGCCTAAAGACACATAGATTTAGGGATGCAATATTTCTAAATTAGGTGAAGCCATGAAAAATTTTCTTAAGAAAACAAATGATTTTGAGAATCAAAATCTATGAATTCATTAAAAATGTAAAGTTATTTTTTTTAGTATATTAAAATGTCTTTGGTGGAGGTTGGTTTGTAATTTGAATTATTAGGTTCATCATATTTCAATTAGAATCATTGAGAATCTAATATATACCTAGCACTCTGCCAGGGACTTTATAAATGGTATCTCATTTAAATCATTTATCTCATCCCAAAGTGGAAGAAGCACATTTTTAATCTGTCCTTCTCATATAATAAGCCAGTTGTTCTCAAACTTGTACATGTATTGGTATCACCTGGAGGACTGTTAACACACAGATTTGGGGGCCCCAACCCTGGAGCTTCTGACTTAGTGAATATGAGCAGGGATAGAGAGTATGAATTTCTAACAAGACCCAAGATGATGCTGATGCAGCTGGTCCTGGGTTCACACTCTCAGAACTACCACCATAAGCCATGGGCTCTAAACACTCTAAAAAAGAGAAGGAAAGCTCATCTAATTCCACTTACTAACTCCATAATGTTAAGGAAATTAATCTCTTAGAGCCTCACTTTTATCATCTGTAAAATATAAATAAATTTCACTTTGAATTTGTTCTAGATGATTACTATACAGTGTTACCACTTCCAAGACAATTATTAAATATTGATCTTCCCCTCTCCTCTTATGAAAGTGGAAAAGACACATTTACACCACAAAACACAGATGAAAAATATCTTTTGTTAAAGATTCAGTCATTTATTTTAGAGAGAGAGTACGTGTGCTCACAAGCAGGGGAGGGGCAAAGGGAGAGGGAGAGAGAGAATCTTAAGCAGGGTCCACATAGAGCACGGAGCCCAACTTAGGGCTCGATCTCATCACCCTGAGCTCATGACCCTGAGCCAAAACCGAGAGTCAGATGCTTAGTCAACTGTGCCACGCAGGTGCCCCATGGATGAAAAATCTTTAAAAATATGCTAAGCAGTATGAAGTACTGGGAAAAGCAAGGACATAGAATCAGATTTAGGTTCTGATACTGTTTCTACCTTTATTATCTTGACTTCATTACACTTTGCCCTTTAAGTTTCCCCACCTATGAACTGGGGATACTTTTGCACTTCTGCTTCAGCCAAATGGACCTTTCCATCTGAATGCCCCCAAGACACCTCAACCTCAGTGGAACTAACCTCACTGCCTTTCTCTCTGTATTCTCTGTTTCTCCTAAAGTATCTTAGTAGGATGCAACAAAATCCAACCCATTACCAAATCGAGAAACCTTAGGGTGGCAGTTGGTTCTTCACTGTTGGCTCTGTGTATCCCACTGACCTTACAAATTTACTTCTAATCATTTCTTAAACAATCCATATCCTTTCTGAGCCATAGTTCAGCTTTTCACCATCTCTCTCTGAGCCGTTTCCAGAGCTACTGGAGTTAAGAATTGTCCTCACTTGGGGGAAACACTACATTTGATCCTCCTTTTGTGTCTAGGGAATTCTCTTACTCTTAAAATGGAAGATCCAGAAAGCTCTTTTGTATCTTCCCTTACTGATGGTGTGGCTACTTGATCAGGAGCTAAGACTATCAGGAAATAGGGACCCTGCCACCCTAATTCCCGTGATGACAGCAGTGGCTGTGACCTCATCCATTTCCTAGAATGATTAGAGTAGATCTTATGCCCAGCATTAAGGATGGTGCAGACCGTAATCTCTGTTTCCATGAACCTATGCAGTAGTGTCTTCACAGTTCTTCTGTGACAGTAGGGTGACCATTCTCCAGCCTCTCTTGGATTTGACAGAGTTCCTAGAGCTTTAGACTCTCACCTTCACAACTAGGACAGTTGTGGGCCATCAAGATGAGAGTCTGGGAACACAGAAGGGAGAATTTGTTCAAGCCTAAGTTTCTGAACCTTTCAGAAATACGTGAGATACTTTAGTTTCCTCCAATGTGTACCTTTCCTACTTCAATGGGCCAGAGTTATGTTGTTTCCAGCTAATACTCATTAATACCCCATCCTGTATAATCCCGCTCCTCCAGTCTCACTAAACTGAAGTACTCTCTGCATGCTGTCAGAACACACTTGTCGAGGTTGCCCCTATGCCAAATCCAGTAGATGATATCCTCGCACCTGCTGATTCCCATGAACATCTCCCAGCATTGACTGGTTGGAGATGCATAGATGGATTACATCTCACCTCTGAACATGGAAGGTCCCTCTTAAGTCTAATTGATCAAGGCTTCATAAGATTTTCTATTCAAGGATGGAAGCTGTTGCAACCAGATGTTTTCTGCTTCTGTTAATTTATGGAAGTTTCTCCCCTGAATTTTGCTAGTTATGCTTTCATGTCTATTAAACTTTGAAAATTTTCTATCACAGCAATTTTAGAAGTAGGCTTTCTTATGTTTACACCTGGACTCCCAGTCCTTAGCAAGTGTTTTCAGTGTCTTAGCAATAAATAAACAAAAGCTATGTAAAACAGTGCCCATCTTAGATTTTGTCTGGTTCACAGCAGGTTTCATTAGTGGCCGTTCCTTGTGGGGTGCATTCCTTTACTGAAGAAACATGGTGGAAGAAACAAACAAACAAAAAAATGATTAAAGCCCATTTGAAACTATAAGGAGACAGAACTCCTGAAGAAGTAAAACAAGAAAACTGGACCCTGGGATCCAGATGATTTTTTAGAGACAGAATGACACAGCAGCTAAGGATTAGCAGTGTTACAATCGCACCCCAGGGTTTGAGTGGCTTGATAGCCATTATCGTTTAGAACATGGTGAAGCCATTCACACATATAGTTCATACATTTCTGAGTCCAGGCTGACAATAACCTAATCGATAGCAACATTTCTGGAAACACCAAGCCCTCCTTTGTGCTTTCATCTCCCAGTTAATGGGTTTGCTGTGTGGTTTCTTGATTATCAATCGGTTAATCAATACAATTACTTGCTAAAGTAGGTGGTCATATTATATCTCTGTTGGGTATACTCAAAGTGCTTGTGATTGATTTTTCATCCTTAAATATCACTTCTCCTTAGAGAAAACTTATGACTCTTCTTATGTAAATTGCAATATTATGGAAAAAAATCATATTTTGGAGTCTAGATCTGGATTCAGTTCTACATCTATGATCTACAAGGTTTATGTCCTTGGACAACTTTCTTAGTTTCTATGAGGTTCATTTTCCCCATTGATAAGTTCCTCACTATAGACAAGATTCAATAAAACTACCTAATTTAGATAGTCAGCACAGTGGTATGGAATCTAGTATGTTCATAATGCCTATGTTTTCAGCAACCCTGAGAGGTCAAGAATATGTCGATGACTAAAAAGGGACTTGACTGAGTAGCTGTCATTCATTCCATCTTCTTTTCATCCCTGTATTCAACTATGTGATATGGTTGCATGGTAGGGGTGCAAAGATGAGTCATTCTGAGTAGGGGCACACAGTCCAGTGGAAGAATCAGGCAATTGCTTGATTGGTTTAGGTGTGAAAGCTGCAAGAAGACCATGGTACCAAACTTGCTTGATACACCCATGAAGCCACAAGAAACTTAACAGCAAAAGGCCATTTAATTGTGGTTATTGAAGAACAGAGGAGTCTCATGGGTACAAAGGTGAGACAACGGCATCTTGAAAGGAGGACCTTGTGAATGTCCAGGACCAGTGGCTTGGCTGCAAGGAGGCCATGACAGAGGGTGCCGAAGGGAGCAATGGGAGGAAGGGAGAGAAGAGACAGTTTCTGGCCTTGGAGGATGGAACTTACAATGTATACCTTCTGGTTTTTGGCCCAGGAGCTTTCTCTTCTCCCAGCTTCCTTAAGGAAATGTATCTTCTTACTTGGCCCACATGTGCTCTAAATATTTTTTTTAATAAGATTTATTCATTTGTTATTTGAGAGAGTGAGGGAAAGAGAGAGCCGGAGTGGCAGAGGGAGAGAATTTCAAGCAGACTCCCTGCTGAGCATGGAGCCTGATGCAGGGCCTGATCTCATGACCCTGAGACCATGACCTAAGCTGAAATCAAGAGTTAGGTGCTTAACCAACTCAGCCACCCAGGCTCTAAATCTTAATAATATCTCTCATCCCTAATTTAGGAGATAGGACCACATGTGACCTAAATCCGGCCCATTAATGCCCTTGCAAAATAGTCCAGTAAGGTGACAAGGGACAGGTGTCACGGTGATTGGGAATAGAAGAGCCCAGTTGTTAGCAATTTGAACAAGTCGTGTAACCTCTCTATACCTCAGTTTCCCCACCAATAAAATGAGGATAATATTATCTATCTTCTGAGACTGTAATATGCATTACATGAGTAATGTTTTACTCATTATTCTGTAAATGAAAGCTAACAACTTACGGTAAAAAGAAAAAAAAACCCTCAAAACAGTAACAGCATTTAAATAGTGCTATATAAGGTTGTTATTATTATTTCCTGGGATTTTTGTAATTATAATTAAAGAAATGAGATAAAAGTCCTCTTCTTTATGCTTCTGGAGCTGTGTTTCAGGTGCTTCTGAGGATCAGGTGCACTTGGCCTGGGGAGGAAGCCAGTCTTTCTCAGTAGGGAAGACTGGAGGATGGATTGAGAAAGCAGTAAGTCCAATCAGTAGACACATACAGATTTTAAGGTGGTCCAGCTCCCTTTTTCCAGAACTTGAGATTCTTAAACCACAATATTCTCCACCTTTTGAGGCTTAATTATTTAGCAAAGCTTTTTGTTTAGTGCATTACTCAGTAATCCTTACAATAAACACCCCTCCTGTTTTGGACCAAGTGAGATCTGCTTAAACTAAGACCACTTGTCACCAACAGGCCATTATCCAGATAATGCGGGGGATTTGGAGGCATTTCATGGAGAGCATGACATAATCGCAATCACGTGGTAGGAAATTTACTCTGGAAGCTGGGAGGCAGGTGCTGAAGGCAAGAAGACTAGACACAAATTTACTGCAGGGTCAGCGGATCCTGGGCCTGGTCCTGGGTAGGGGGACAGAAAGCAAGGAATGTGTTGGAGGTAGGATTGACAGAATGTGCAAAATAATTGGAAGAAGAGGGTTGGGAGGATTTGGTAGAAATCCATGATTTGCAAATGTTTAAATCTATGAATCCCCTTTCATGGTTCAGTAGCCAGCCTTGAGAATCCTATGCTCCCCATGTATCCATATACACACTTTTGCAGGGTGCAGTGTTAATGGAAACTCGTGCATTTCAGAGCCATGCCCTCAACTTACGCATTCCTATGTGGTGATCAGGGAACTATACGATGTGAAGCCATGGTTCTGATACATGCACAAGTTTCAGTTAACACAGAGTTAACCCATGCAAGGTTGCAGCTGCTTGTGTGTGTGTGTGTGTGTGTGTGTGTGTGTGGTATTCCTCAGCTCCATGAACTACTTGTGTCCAGGCACGAGACTTAGGTTGTCCTAGTTTCATCTTCTCCAGGAGGCTTCTGTCTGGAAGTGAGATCCCTGAGCTCCAAGAGTATATGGACTGGGAACTGGGCATAGATTGTTCTGACATGATAGCATACCTGGTATGATACAGAGGGTCTCTGGGGGTCGACGTGGTGTGGCATCACTCACTTTCCTACTATAGCAAAGGAGCTCTACACTAGGGTTTTGGCAATAATATTCTGTTTACAGACCAGATTATGGTCCTGCTCTTGGAAGCTCAGTTGCGATACATGCCGGTGGTCATGGGGTTTATTGAACCCTTGCGATCTATCAAACATCCCTTAACAACAGCACACTTCCCATGCATGGAGATGTGGGAGTAATCTGCCCCAGGTTTAGGCAACGAGAGGGTACATTCTTTGCAGAGAATTTTGTCAATAATAAAATTAACAAAATATTAGTTGGCCTTTTATTATCACCACTTGCCAGGAATTTTAAATGATCTCAGTGATAAATACTCCTCCTCCCTTGGGCAGAACATTCCCACAGACTCCCTGCACCCTGTTCTGTCCCTGTTATCTGCAACTAAGGGCTTTGGTCAATAGAGAGGAAGGGTTGAGCAAATCCTAGTTGTCAGGCCCGAGCAGCCGGGAGAATGATTAGCGCATTAGCGGGTTGGGGGAAGCTGGTTTGGAATGATGATGATGAGTGTAGTTTTGGACATGTTAAATTTGAGATAATTGTGAGCTATGCAGAGAAATGTGCACATGGAGATTAGGGGGAAGAATAGTGCTGTGCCATTGCTATGGGAATTTGCAGTAGATTATTCATTTTGGAGGGGGATTCCAATTGTTGTTTAAACACCTACCTTGTGCTGACCATTGTACTCTTGGTACATTTACACTTTAAAATATTTTTATTCCTTACATGAAACAGGTTTATCTTTTTTATTCTTTTTTTTTTCCTTCCGCTTTTCTTTCTTTCAGTTCTTATTTTTCCCCACTTAGGAAAACTATGAAGAGAAAAGTTGGAGAACCTTTGTTTGAGTGTACTTGGCAAGAACATGCCATGCCAGATTTTAATTACTCTCTGCTTGGCTCCTAGGCCTCACTTCATGGGGAGATAGACTGTGGACTGAATTTCTAAGGAACAGTTGTTTTCTGAATGAAAAGGGAAGATGGGAAATAGGACAGCAATCTAGGGTGAAAAATTAGCTTGGAAAAAAAGATGAAAAGAGTGAGTTTGTGAGAGTGAGAGGTCAGTTGCTCTGAAGTTAGGATTCATGCACCTGTTCAACATTTCTAGATCAGAAGCTATGGGATGCCCATCTGGTATCAGTCCCTGGATCTACCAAGGTCACAAAATTATTTTTCTGCTCTAGAGAGATTATCGTCTCTGGGTGGACATAGATTTTCTTGTAAAGAATCCATGACAATATTGTGTGGTGAGTGTCATAGAAGAAAGAGTTTCCACGTGTGATGGGGACCTCCAAGGACGACTGTGTAAAGGTTTGCCAATGGATACTCTCAGCCAGCCTGAACAGCCAGGAGGGGGTCAGCTTCCAGACAAAGGAGCAGAAGCGCCGAGGCAACAGAAGATCATGAGCAAAGGCGTGGGAGGAACAGGCAGCAGAGGGTTTATGCTGGAAACGAAAGTCATCTAGTGTTGCTGGAGTGTTAAATGCAAGGTATAGATAGCCAGGAAAATTAATGCTGAAAACCAGGGAAGAGAAATTGGCATTTAAAGAGTTCCTATTACATACCTGTCAGAAACAACTTCCCCGGTCTGATTTAAGTAGTAATAATAGTTAACACTTCCTGAACACTTAATATTTGCAATTTTGTATCCAGACTTGTCCTATGCTTCATTTGGTATTACATCTATGTACTCACTTAACCTGTAATCTTCCTGAAGTGGAGTCGAGAGTGGATGAATTATATTCCACTGAATGAATGGACAGTTGTTAGCATAACAACTATTTATGGAGTGCTTACCATATGCCACGTTCTATTCTGAGCAATTTATCGAGATTTGCTCCTTTAATAGTCATAAAAGACCTATGAGATAGACTTGCTATTATTTCCATTTTGCAGGTGAGGGTGCTTTGACAAAGAAGTCAATCCACTTGCCTGTGCTCACTTAGCTAAAAAAGAGTTTGGGCCATCTTTCAGGGAGAAGGGTCTGGCTTGTAGAGTGTTCGCTTCACCTCTGCTTGCAATGCCTCAACTGACCTATTGTCACTGGCTTAGAACGGTCCACACTTACTTCCATCCATCACTTCCCCTGCAGTAGCGAGCTCCTGAGAGCAGGGACTCAGCTGTTACTCCAGCTCTACTGACACCTCACACAGGACTGCCTGGGTAAGTGCTCACAAGGGACTGCATAAAGACCACTGAAAGGCGGGGGACCAGACATGTGCATCTAAATGTGTCCCCACAAAGCTCTGAGTCCCGCCATTCTCCTTGGATGCCCTGTGGAGCCTGCCCCCACTTTTGTGACGTAAAACAATGGCCAGTCCCAGGGCCATCCCTGACATTCCTTCACCCCTAATCTGCCAGAACTCCACTCCCAGAATCCTTCCCCATATAGAATTCACTCCCTCATTTGAGTCTCTGTCTGGTGCTCTACTTTCAACCCTCCCCACCCAAAGATTTGATGAAACTTGTTTCTTGAATGACCCTTTCTCCCTTGGCTGAAAAATAAACTCAACTCTGTTTTTAGATCTTTGTTTTATTCTTTAATAGGAGAAAATGTAAAAATGAATGTTGTATCATTTAATCCTCACCACAACCATTTAGGACTATTTTTACGCTTGAAAATCACAAAGCACACAAAAAAATAACATTAATTTTTTGAAAGTCCCACAGCTATCTGTGTGCAGCAAGGCTGGGTGCAGAGCTCCAATCATAAGATCTCCAATCATTTGTCAAGGAATGAATAGTGGATTAATTACTTCAAGTGACCTGGCCATTGCTGAAATGCAGAGCTCTGGGTCCACTCCTGATGTGCTAACTCAGTAGGTATGGGGCTGACGTCTAGAACTTACACTTTCAGCAACCTCCTCCAGTGCTTCTCATGTAGTCTAAAATTTGTAAGCAATGTTTAATGAGGTCTCAGTTTGGCATGATTTCCAGGAACTCTGTTTCTCCAACCAGCCACAGGATTTGATCTCCCTCCTTGGGCTCCTCGAATCTAATTCTTTGTTTCTCATACCCTGAGGTAGAAAACAAACCACCTGGATACCTTGTTCAACTTCAGATCCTGGTGCAGTGGGTCTCGAGGAGGGCTCACAATACAGCATTTCCAAAATGCTCCCAGGTGATGCTAAGGCTGCTGCATCCCTGTGGCAGAATCAGAGGTGTGTGACACAGATTCTCCTTCAAGAAAGGACTCCCTGGGAGGCACCTGGGTGGCTCAGTTGTTAAGCCTCTGCCTTCAGCTCAGGTCATGATCTCAGGGTCCTGGGATCGAGTCCCACATCGGGCTTTCTGCTCTGCAGGGAGCCTGCTTCCTCCTCTCTCACTCTCTCTCTCTGCTTGCCTCTCTGCCCACTTGTGATCTCTCTCTGTCAAATAAATAAAATCTTTAAAAAAAAAAAAAAAAGAAAAAAAAAAAGAAAGGACTCCCTGCCCAGCTGTGAAGGGTGGGTGTAACAAAATGGCAACCTCGTGTTAGCTTTTCAGGGTCCACCCCCACTGTTAAACTGGAGTGAGGGTCTTCGTAGAGCACCCCTCCTCCTGCCGATGACCAAGGATGGTGTTGGTCTGAGGGTCTGGCACTTCTACCCACGATGAGATTCCTCTGCTAACATTCTTTGTCCTGGACTCCCACTGGGTTGACATAGACATTGCCCCATATGGTATTTCACTCTGGAGGCTCCCCGTCCTTCTCTCATTGGGTGTCAGTCTTTCATACTCTGAACTCCGTGTCCGCACTTCCTTCCCAGATAACTCCAAAGGCACATCTACAGCTCATACTTTGAGTAGCAAGATGTCTACATCTTGGCTTCCAACCTCTGAAGCAGCTGATGGTAGTTGTTCTACTCAGAGTAGAGTCTGCTTTGACCTTAGGTCTAGACTCAGGTAGTGACCAAGATGAGCTTGAAACAGAGACCAGCAGGGGTCCTGACCTACCACCATGCTCATCTGTCAGGGTCCCTCTGAAGCCTGCTCTGACTTCAGTCTGTTCCCACATTCTTGGATCACAAACTCTTTTTCATGCCATTTGCAGGAAGCTCACATTAGCAATGAAAGTTTTTTACAAATAACACTTAGTGATGAAACACAGAAATACAATGAATTCACATGGAGCAGCCTGGGCTAAGATGATGAGGGCCACAGAGCTCAACTTCTGCTATGTCCAGTCCTGATGTTTGTCCTTAGGACCTCAGGATCAATTGGACACCATTTAGAAAACAATTCGTTTCCCATGCTGGTTCCCAGGATAATAGGCTAGAACAATTTTTCACAGTCTCCTAATAGATACCTTGCTTGAAACTGCTGTTTAAGTCAAAACCACGAGTTTCCTTTCAATGAATTGGAAGGTAATCTAGTTTTAATTTTAAGTCCAATTATATCTTGAGAGATGAATGGTATAGGGCAAATCCTTGCTAGGGCCAAACGGGAGTGATAAATCATTCACTTACATGATGAGATTGCTTCCAAGCTCCTCTGGGCCTCTCAGAAAACAGAAAAGAATAGTTAAAACCAGCCTTGTTGGGGAAAAATTAAATGGAAGGAAAGGTCAAGGTAGACTTTACCTGTATTGACCAGGATATTTGAGTTATGCCATGGTTAAACAAAATCTCAGTTGCTCATCAAACAATAGC
This sequence comes from Enhydra lutris kenyoni, assembly GCF_002288905.1. Taxonomy (NCBI): domain Eukaryota; kingdom Metazoa; phylum Chordata; class Mammalia; order Carnivora; family Mustelidae; genus Enhydra; species Enhydra lutris. The sequence continues at coordinate 6,512,142 of NW_019154098.1, read as the reverse complement.
CTTGTCCTTGCTCATATTTTACATCAGCCCAGCACATGGAGGGATCCTGCAGTGGGCAGGATCAAGGGTGCGCTGTCAGAGACTCCGCTACCGAAGGAAGGGAATGCAGTGAATGAGGGGTAAAACTTCCACTTATAACTGATAGGCCACCATCACTCATATGGTCAAGGTTCACTTCCAGAGACAGGAAGGAACAATGCTGTACTATGTGTTCCAAAGGAGAGCTGGAAATAAGTTCAGGTCACCAAGGGTTCCAGCGGCTACTGCACTGCCTGTGTGTTTGTGCTCCTGCTATCCATGTAAGAATGAGGCTGAGAGGAGAATAATACACATTAGCTGCCCACTTGACATAAAATTTTAAGCAGGTACTTTGAGATTTAAAACTCTCAACAATGTTGTGGGATAGGTACGAATTCCCAATTTACATCTGCTATGACCCAGAGAAGTCCAAGGCTTCTGAAGATGAGACAGCTGGTGAACGGAATCATGATGCCTCATTCAGATACACCTGACCCCAAAGCCCACTTCCTTCTCGTTATTCAGTGCTACGCCCTGCACTTGGAGATGTCCGCACTACATTTAATAAATCACAGATCTTCCAGCTGCAGGTGTCATGGGGTTGGGCACAGAAAAAAAGAGAAGAAGGAAATAACCAAGCAGGGTGAATAAAGTAGTCATTTCCGAAGACTAGATTACTCTAACATAGCTTAAGTGGAAACTCCTACAACAACAAGAGTGGTTAGTTTTTGAGTTCCTACTATGGATCTAGCAAGATGTGTTTCCATGCACCACCTCCGTTACTCTTCCCTGTAACTCTGAGAGGAATTCAAGTTTTAGTTCTGCCATCTGATAGTGCTATGACCTGAACACATTTGTTAACCTCTTTGAAATTTACTTCCATAAAATGTAGGCTTCTTATATTTCTAGCATCTTTTTATTTCAAGAGTGAAATTAAAATTAAAATGTCAATGAGATGTTCTATCTAAGCTACCGTGAACATACTAGGTGCTAAGTAAAAATAGGCAGGGATCATATGGCAAGTAAACAACACAGGCTTTGGGATAAAACACAGTTTAAATTCAAATTCCAGCTTTTTCACTTGACTGTTTAGGTGAATGGCTTAACTCCTTTGGCCTCTTGAGTTTGGGTGAAGATGTTTATAAAATGTGGATAATAATTTCCGTGTGAGGAGATGTTGTATGTACTGCATGAGATACTGTATGTGCTATAACCTAGAGAACATTGGTGCTCAGTAAATGGGGCTACCCTTTACTTTCCTTGGTAATTGTTGAGTCATAACAATGATATTGAGAGAATATTTTACCAAGTTCTTCGGAAGTCTTTAAGAATGGTTCCTGTCTTAAGACAGACAATACCTTTGTATTAACCAAGTTACACATGACCTCTACACTCAACATCTTGTTCAACTGGACAAATCCTGGTCCCACCTGGCAAAGTAAATGTCTCTAAACCTTGCTTTCTAAGCTCAGAAACCACCCTTCTGAGTGAATACATTTCTGGGGTGCTTTAGCAGCTGATCTTTTTTCTCCTGTGAGAATCTGTCATTAAATCACTTCCTGTCCTGGATGTCCATAGTCATCCTGCTGTCCTTGTGGGGAGGACTATGAGAGACAGAATGCTCCTTTGCTTTGGGATCCTTACAGCCTTAGCTTTCTAAAAAGGGATTCCCTGGGGAGTAGAAAGAAGGAGAATGGCAGGAAAGACCACCATCGAGGGCAATGGATGAAGAAGAAAGAAGTAGGCAAGCTCTGTTTCAACTCCAGAGCTCCAGAAGAGCCCGTCCAGGTGGAAAAAAACAAAAACAAAACAAACAAACAAACAAAAAAAAACACAAACAAAAAAACCCCACATATTGCTGGGGAAAATCAGAAAAAAACAGAAGTAAGATTATGGCAACCAAAGGAGAGACTCATTCCTACGGATGTGAGTGTCTGGAGATCAAAGGGGTCATGGAGTACAAGGGGCTATTATCTTTTTTTTTTTTTTAAGATATTTATTTGAGAAAGAGAGTGTGCACAAGAGAGAGAGAAAACACAAGTTGGGGAAGGGCAGAGGGAGAGGGAGAAGCAGGCTTCCCACTGACCAGGGAGTCCAACATGGGGCTTAGTCTCAGGACCCTGGGATAAGGATCTGAGCTGAAGGCAGACATTTAACCAACTGAGCCACCCAGGCAAGGGACTATTGTCTGTTCCCCTGGACACGGTGACAATAGATCAGGATATTTAGAAAACGATGGAGAATGGACTTTCAGAGACCATTTAGGTGACAGAGGACACAGGTTCTTGATTTTAACAATTTATCCACAGCTCTACCCATGGGGCCAGCTCACCTTTCTGATGACTCAACACATGGTACCAATGAGTTGTACCAATAGTGCAGTGCACTATTCAGACCCTGACATACCTCTGCATCAAAAACTAACAAATCCATATGCTGTGTGCAACCTCAACCATGTAGGACTTGTATATCCAAAGGACGGGATTATGTTTTTGAACTTAAAAGATTTGAAAGGTTTTTTTGTTTTGTTTTGTTTTGCTTTTTTTTTTTTTTTTTACTACCTATGACTTTCTGTATAATGTGCATTTGCTGAATTCCTGGTTTTATGTCAAATTTGTTTCTTAAATGTGTTCTTCACTGGAATATAAGTACACCAGAGCAAGAACAGGGTCTCTCATCTACCATTACACCCTACATCTACACTGCACTGGCATATCAGTGATGCTTAACTGTATTTTTGTGGACCAAGTGACTGAAAGACTGGTTTCCTGAACCCATGAATGATGAAGGAATGGATGAATTAGCAGACATAGAAGGATGGTAGGTCTGGGAGGGAAATACTCTAGCATTTTTTAAATACACAAAAGTTTGAAAACTAACAGCCCATTGTCCACCATCAGAGCCTTTCCAAACAAAATCTGATTTAGTCCCTGTGAGTGAAAGCCAGGGCTATCCTCAACTCTCATCTCCTGGACCCCCTGAGGTGCCTCAACTCAGTCACATTTGACTTTCTGCCACCCTACATGTTTGTCTTCCATTAGCTGACTCCCGTCCTTGTGGGGTATGGACAGGTCATTGACACAGAAGCCCAGGGAAGACTTTGAACTTGGACAGAGCATAACTGGGATGGTGCTTAAATTTAGAATGGATCTTGGCTGCCTGAATAATTAAGGGTCTATGATAAATGGACTTTTATTTCTTCCTCTGCATACTAGTTCATTTTACAACACCCCTCCCCACCCCCACACATACACCCTGCCCAGGAAATGAAAAGAAGCAATTGCCATGCATCCCTGGTGATTTGGAAGCTGAGGATGTCTGTGCCCCCCTAGCATGATACACAGCTCTGTATCAAATAACCAGGAGCTGGAGGGAATTGCCTCTATGCTGGAGTCTGATGGACATGAGGTATGATTTATGTATAGATAGAGTAATAGGCAGGGATTTTAAAATTTGATGGAGAGCTGAAGAAATTCAATAAAAATGGGCTTATTCAATAAACATAAAAATTCTATAAAAGGCAAGTTTTACTGTGTGTGAATGTTTTCATAAACACCTCTGAAGAGATAATACTATACAGGTGAGCTTAATAAAAAGGGATTTTCCTTTTCATTCCTGCCAATCTGGTCCTTTCACAAAATCTCTGATGAGAGAGAAATACGGGCTTTGGGGGACTGTTCTTTGGTTATCTAGTTTCCTTTTACAGCCTTTCTAATCTTGCTCCCCTGCTTTTCAGTTTTTATTGAATTTTTTCAAGGGGAAAGAATTTTGCTAGAAAGGATTTTACTAGAAAGAGCGAGTTAACTTGAACTGCTGACAAATGCACGGCACTCAAATGAGTAACAAGTCACTGGAAGCTAAATGTGTAGCATCCTAATGATCCCAGCCATCCCTGGGGAGGCAGGAGGAGGAGGTCCAGCAAAAAACTGCATATATTAAGCAGCAATTACCCTGGAAAAAGTCCTGGGTCTTGGTGATTGTGCCGGCTTTGGAATCTGGAGTGCCTGGTTTTCAATCCTGACTCAGCTTCTCATAATTTCTGTGATCCCTGACAAGTTGCTCCTCTCGAGTCTGAATTTCATCGTTTCAGAACATGAGAAGATTTTTCTCCCCAGGCTGGCTGGAGGGATAAATTATGTGACGTATGCAAAGTACTGTGCCCAGAGCCCAGACACAACAGTCTGCTGTTCCAATAGGGAAAAGCTGAAAAAGGTCAAATTCCTTCCCCATTTTCAGAGACAGGAAGGATGCTAGATGGGGGGGTGGGGGGGGCACATCCTCTACCTCTGAGTTTGCTTTGGAAAAGAAAGGAACCCTTAACACATATGTGAACTGAAACCCGCTGGAATTATGAGCTTGACGTTTCCTTTTGATCCATGTGTCTCTTAGCTCGAGAAACATAACCTGAAGAGAAGGAGTTTGATTGGCCTCTCATTGAGGCTGGATTGGGAAATGACAGGGAGCCATTGATGGGGAAAGGAGAGAGAAAAACATTTTAAGATGCCTAAGGGTTCTACCTGGGAAGCAGCAGCTGACTGAGGGCCCAGGGGAGGAGAAGAGTTTGCTGCGAGATGATGAGCTTCTGTTAGGCTGAGTGCTAACCCTGCATAATCCACACGTGTTGGAGTCTCAGCTTTGTCTGGTACATTTTCTCCACTGCCAAGACCAGTCCTTACTGCAGCAAAGCAGCTCGTGTACCTTATTTATAAAAGGAGCTCCTTGGCTGCCGTGTGGTGGGCCCACACCTTAGTGTCAACCTTGGGGCCCCTCTGGCACATCTCCTTCTTTTTCAGATGAGTGTCTTCTTGTCCTCCAACACAGTGACTAAAATAATACTTGTCTCACCCCTGAGTTCACTCTCCAATTCACTCCAGAATCAATCCATTGTCTTTTGTGCCAGGCATAGCTTCTGCTCAGGGAATTATCCAAGAACCAATTTTCTCACCAACAGTATCCTGTGTCAGAGAAAAATGGCACGAGACAAGTTAAACAAAGCACACTTTATTCAAGACTGTTGGATGGGGGCAGGGGGTGGGGGGAGATTGAACACCGCCTCACTGAAAGCAAAGCGGGTGGGTCTTAAATACTGGTGTGAGCTGGTGGGAAGGTACTGGAAGATGTCAGGAGAGGTTGGTCTATGTGATCAAGCCATCTATGTTTGCTAATTGTGCCCATCAGATTTAGGCTCTCATCCTCCCACAGAAAACCGAGAAAGGATCTCTACCTTCTTCAATGATTGCATTTCAAAGGGGTGGCTCCCAGGCTCTTGAGAAAGACTTTACTCAGTGTAGTAAAACAGGCAAGAAGCAGAGAGAAGACTTATGCCTCAAGAATCAGGAATGCATTTACAACTGAAAGTCTTCAAAAGCAAATGCTCTTAGAAAAGAAGAGTAAGGAGCCTTGAGTCAGGAGGAAGGCTGCGTAAAGTTTAGTTGAACTGAGGGGAAAAGGGAGGCAATCTTAACACCCTTTCATCTCACGATGGTAACTGCCCACATGAACAGCTTGTAAGGCACTCTCAGCAGCCCTACACCTTTCCTGTTCCATGACCCCGCACAAGGGTCTGGACCACTATGGGACAGAACTGAAAATGCAAATATACATGGTAATACCAAATGGCCATAAAAACTACTTTTCCTTCACTGGAACATGGCCACTCCTTATGATATACTATTTTGTCATCCTTTCCGCTCACCCAGAAGGCCCCCTAATTCCCATAACTTCCCTCCTGCTTCCCTTGAAAGACCCTTTTGATTCTCACATGCAGGCACAGCCCCAGCTCCAACCCAAGTTGCAACTGCTTATCATCAAACAAAGAGATTATATGTAAAAATATTCAATAAAGAGAATTTTTTTAAATGTCATGGGACTTCTTAGTCATGAGGTACACGGGAGAGGAAATGCCAAGTAGAATTCCCAGATTTCCATTTGGAGGACTAAGTACTTCCACATCTGGTATCCCACCAGGAGATAAAGACCACAGGAAGGGAAGTAAGTTTTAGGTGGGGAACCCAGGGGTTCAATTTTCAACAAGGTAAACTTGAATTTTCATATAGTACATTTTTACTTTGTCTCCTAATATTTACTATTATATCCTACTCCTTAGTCTAACCACAGTTGGTAAAATCTAGGTGGGGTCCTGCTCCTTCCTTTGTGCTCTTAAGGACACTGCTTACCATTGCTGTTCTCAATGACATAACAGCCCATTCACTTTTCTACTTGTTTCTCATGGGCATAGCCTACTTGCCCACCACATCTGCATTTCTTAAGAAGGGATCTCCATCTCCCATCTTCCACAGAAGTTTAAACAGTGACCAGCAAAAGAAAAGACAGTGCACTGTGAGTACAATAGAAACTTGGATTTCTGATGGCATTAATGTCCCTTTAATAGTTTCCAGGCCCCTTGCCAACAAATCAAAAGGGGTTTAATTTTCCTTTATAAAGTTTTCATCTAACACTGTACAATCTACTTCTGATGTTTCTGATTATCCAGCTAATATATTATTTAGTTCCCTTCTTATACTAGTCAAACTCATTGGAGGCTTTCTTTATTTTATTATCACTTAGCACCTGTATTAGCTGGAAAAATATATATTGTTCAATTTTATCCAATAATGTTGCTCATTAGCCACTTTAAAGGAAAGCTGCTTGGGAAAGGTTTGAAACTCTTTAGTAAATTGGTTTTTAATTCATTTTCCCAACAAATATATATGTCAAACACTAAGGCTGCAATCATGAGTAAGGCCCAGCTTCTACCCTTAATGAAACTGTAATTAAGAGGTAATTGAGGTTCTATTAGTTTATTAATACACCCACTTTTCTATCAAGTTGAGAATGATAGCACTTAAATTTATATGGTGTCTAGTCTTAGGAAAGGAGTAATGTTCAGGCATGATTAGGTGGTACAGCCCTTGGCTACTAGTAATACCTGAGTCCCTCCTCTGGTAGAGTCTTAACTATTTCTAATGCTTCACACTCCCCATTACCCTAGCTTTGTGCTGTGCGACTTTGCAATTCTTCCGATTAGAGGCCACCTCACAGATGCTGAGTTTGCATGGGATTTTGGTCAAAAGTTCCAAGACTAGGCATGAGGAAAAATCCAGTGTCTCTGCTCAGCTCTCTTGCATTTCTACCCTCTACATGAGAACACATGCCAGGGTAGCTGCTGGAAGGAGGAGAGCAGACAGGTGGAGTAGATCTGGCTTGAATCTGAAGCCAGGCACCCACCTGACCAGCAAATACATGATTAACAATAAATAATTTCTGTTTCAGGCCACTGAGTTTGGTCTGTTGTGTTCTAGAACATTGTTGTGGCAACATTTTATTGATTACCTGCCTTCTTCAGGGTTCTGCAGGGAGTTATGGATGCAAGAAATGGTAGCAAGTGGAAATCAAAGGATTGCAGTAACATGGAGGAATGAATGCTCAAGACCTTCATGCAAACTTCCAGAGGCTGGATTGGCACCTGGGCCTTAAAGTCCAAGAAGAGTTGCAAGCTTCCTCTGAATCAAATTCTTCTAGCCTCACTGATTCAGCTTGGTCTGGATTAAAGAAGAACTAAAGGTCGAGGGTAAGAGGGGCAGGGAGAGAGTCAGCTCTGGACAGCAGTGCTGCCTCATCTGTGAAAAGTTGTGTGGTCAGGAGTTGGTCTGATCCCCGGAAAGTGGGCTAGGATGGTAGCAGCAAGCATCTACTCCCTTGCCCTTCCCCATGCCTCTTCCTCTCTCCTGATGACAGTCATCTTGCTAACAAATACATAGATCAAGAGGGGAAGGGTTTTCTGCCCTCCATGAGATGCATGTTACCTTCTTGAGGTCACCCAGCATGCTTCTTTCTTATCCGGGTTTAATGGCAAAGAACACATAGAACACAAAGATTGGTCAACCATCACTTTCCAGGCTCCCCTCAGGCACGGACACAGCATCCTTTGCCTCCCATGTCAGGCCACCCGCTTTTTGGATCAGTTTTTCTTTTTCTTTTTTTATTTTTTATTTTTTTAAGATTCTATTTATTTATTTGACAGACTGAGGGAGAGATCACAAGTAGGTAGAGAGGCAGGCAGAGAGAGTGGAGAAGCAGTCTCCCCACTGAGCAGAGAGCCCGATTCGGGGCTGGATCCCAGGACCCTGAGATCATGACTTGAGCCGAAGACAGCAGCTTAACCCGCTGAGCCACCTAGGCGCCCCTTGAATCAGTTTTTAACAAGTAAAATAATCTGCCTTGGACACAGGCTCTATTTCAAGACTTAACTGCCATAGCACAGGTACACGGTTTACTCAGCATTCATCTGAACCATCTGTGCGTCCTACACAAAGGGGCCGGCTCCCACTCCTGCCAAAGCTTCCCACTGTGTGTCTTTGTCACCACTCACCTCTAGGTGCTCAATAAATATGTGTTGAGTGTGAAACAAAAAGATATCCCCATTTTAACCCTCCCCAGGGTGGTAAATTCCAAGACAGAGAAGCATCTCTGGCTGAGTTGAGAGTTAGCTCTTAGGAGTTCAGAGCAGGAAAGTCCACTGTCATGCAGAAAAAAGCTTATTTTTAGTATCAGATTTATTAACATCAAGATATATTTTGATCTCCACAGTCTTCTTTATTCATTTTGATTAGAATTTCAGCAAAACAGAAGAGTGCTATTCACCAGCCCCATCAAGCCTCCCAGGAAAGCACACTTTCCTCTGAGTGTTACTGTAAATATTCAATGGACACCTTTCTGCTGTATCCTGATACACAGAAGCGAATGCATGTGACCTGCTACTTTTAGTATTCTGTTATAATTTCCATTATTTTATCCAATTATTCCTGTTCTTGTCATATATGTGAATAAATCAGGAAAACAGAAGCATAACTCTTTCACCTAAACTTTAACTCCAAGGAGGAGAAAGATGTGTTCAGGGACGTGTTCTTTGGGGTGTAAGACTTATTCATTTTTGACACATTTTCATGGAAAGAGACCAGCATGTAGATTCACAAAGATTAGTATTTTGACCCCAGTTCTGACACTCACCAGCTCTAAGAACTGAGCCAAATTACTCAGAAGTGCTGATAGTTAACCCCGACCAGGAAGTTACTGCAAGAAACTGATCTGAGTGTTTTATACATATGAACAATTAATGTTCTCCAATCCCCTTTCCAATGAATGCCATTTTTATTTCTATTTTTAGGTAACGAAAGCACAACCAGAGAAGTTCTGGTTACTCCCTGTTCTGTAAGGTGGCCCAGCTCCAGAGACTAGAACTGTAATTTCTAAGTAACATAGCTTCTTGATTTCAAATTTCTTCCCACCCAGTGGGGACGAACACACTTTACAGCGTTATTTGTGAGAACTAAATGTAAAAACAACCAACCAACCAAAAACAACCCTGAAAGGCCTTGGCACACTGATTGCCACATTCTGATTACGTTTAACAAATGGTTTGTATCATTAAGTTTCTTGGTTGCAAAGAAGAGAAAGCAACTCTGGCTGAGTAGAGAAGCTATTTAGAAGAAAGATTTCTGGTCGCTGACAGAATCATGGGAAAGCTGATGAGCAGGATATTCAAACAAATAAGAACCAGAGGAGTCTGGCATCGTGAAGGAATTTAGTAGAAAGATTTCTGGTAGCTGACAGAATTTTGGGAAGGCTGAAAATCAGCTTACTCTAAACCAGCAAGAAGAAGAGGAATTTGGGATCATGAAGGACAGCCCAGGAGATCACGCCCCAAAAACGTCCATTTAGGAAGCTGAGAGAGAAACCATCGTCACTGTTTCTCCAAAACACAGCCACTGTCAGACACCATGTAGACATCACCACTCACTGCTACGTGGAGTTCAGACTTGCGTCGTTGCCCTGGGTATGATGCATCCGGCTGTCAAGTTCAGACCCGCATGCTCTTGCTTTGAGGAGGGGAGCAGCAATTTTCTCCTATTTTTCTTCTGTAGTGAAGATCACAGATTTCTTTTCCCTCAAGACTTAAATGATGAGGGATTCCACCAAAAATATTCAAACATATTTGCCAACCCACCAAAAAATAAAAGCAAATGTCCACTACACATTTATATTGATACTCACAGCCAAAATAATCTGCTACATTGTTGGCCTCTCAAGAAGACTTTCTCGATGCCATTGTCAATAAACTACTCCTACAGCATCTCACGGTCACCCTGCACTTAGCCCCAGGCACTTGAGTTTTGAGATCTCAGTGTCTGGAGACCATCTGTTTAATTCTGTTTCCACCATCGAACTGCAAATCCCTTGGAAGCAAGGATTATCTCTTATCATTTTTTTTTTCCTGTTTGTAGTAAATACCCAATGCCTGGTTCATAGCCAATATTAGATATTTATCAAGTTAAGTCGAATGTCAGGAATAAGGAAGGACATTTTTAGTTTAGTTTTTTTTTTTCAATTTCTGCAAAATATGGTAATCCACTAAAAAGATGGCATTAGGCATAGCCATGTGATATAACCAACACTGCACTATTTTGACCCACATAAGTGCAATTTTATATGGTCCAACTATATATTTAATATTCAGAGTACAAGTCACCCTGAGAAGCTGATGTCGAAGCTTTGTTGCGATTGTAAGAAAGGCTGTCAAGAGGTATCTGTTTAGTTCACCTCTTTGGGATGAGGCAATGGGGTTCAGGTTAAATCCACCTCTGGGTTTGCATAAACAGGAACATTTTTATTTAATATGGATGGAGATTTTGCAGTCTTAGGGGCTCTCTAGCAATTTTTTGTTCTATGTGAGGTGTGTACAACCCTCTGACATTTCTGTTCTCTAATCACATAGGGTGAGAGACTGATGTTCTATCAGCATTTAGGAAGAGTAGTGCAAATAGAGCCAGGTGTGGGGACCTCATCCTGTGTGCTGGATAATGGGATCCTACACGTACATCTTCCCATGTAAGGCCATGTAAGGCTTACCACACTGTGAAGGGCATGCCATCAGAAGAAACAGAATCAGAGCAATCAAATCTCATTCAACCTGGGGCTGTTTCATTAGAGCCCAGAGCCCAATGTTGTACCACCATTCCAGTGGCCATTCCAGGTGGAGAAGTTACCAAGCCCCTGGCATCTCCTGGTAGGCAGGGTTCTAGTATCCCCTAGTGGAGGGATGCAGAAAGTTCCCAAGTGCTGAGAAGCTTTGGAAATTGTGCTTACCACCATCAGCACAGCCCCTAGGTAGTGTGGTCTGTTACCATGTCAGCTGAAGCAGCAACAGGGTTTAGCAAAAGTAGGTCCCCACCAGCCATAATATGCTTCCTCATTACATAAAACTTTCAACAATCATTTGACCACCTTGCCTTAGATTCTAGATTCTACCACTTACTCTGCCTGGGTCACCTCAATAGCCTGATATCCCTGCCCCTCCGCCCATGGCCCAGCTCCCTGCATGCACTTTATGACCAGTGTAATCTTACAAAGTGAAAAATCAGAGAGCGGGAAAGAGCCCTTATTGGTCTTGTTTCTTTGGACAATCTTAACTGAGAGAATATATATCTATGTCTATGTAGAGATCGATCAATCAATCTATCCATATCTCTCTATCTCTCTGCCTCTACATGTCTGTATATATCTGTATGCAATTACATCTATGTAATAGATTACATCTATTTACATCTACTTACATAGATACTTACTTACATATATTACTACTTACATAGATATCTATGTAAGTAGTAAATGGGCAAATATATCTATATCAGTATCACTATAAGTATAGATAAGGATATATATCTGTGTATCTGTACCTCTATATCTGTATCCATTTAGGGGGAAACGTCATTTTAGCAATTACTATCCCTCTTCCAAAAAATAACTCATTCAATAAAAAGAGCATATTGTATGCGATGTTTTGAAATATTTCCATCAGGGTGTGATTTTGTTGCCAAAAATAATGAAAATTGTGTCATCTGTAAAAAGCCTAATATTTTCACACTTTAACCTATTTAAAATATACATTCTATAAAATGAAATTTCGTGTATTAAAAGTACTCTGTGTCCTTCCACTTCCCCTCTGGACCCCGCCTGGTTTCTGTAGCACCCGCTGGCCCATCACGCTCTCCTGAAAAGGGCAGGCCACCTTTTACGCCCACACACACTGCCCACGGGCAGCTCTGCCTCTCTCCCAAGATTCTTCTTTGTCCAATTGCCAGCCATGCCTCCTTCATTTATGCTCTTACACCACGCAACCCTCTTTGACCTCCTACCTCCACTGGCTCTGTTGGTTCACACTCAAAATGATCCCGCTTTCTCTGACTTCGTCTTGGATTCGACTTAGTGGTAAAATGGTATTTTTTTTGCACTGTTCCAATTTCTCTGCTTCCGTCATCAGAATGAGCGGCTCCTCTTCTGAGTTCACAGAGTGCTATCTTCGTGTTGCAAGACTTACGATCACATCACAACTATTGGTTTCTATGCCTCCCTACCACTTACACGTAGTAAAACTTCTAAAGATGGGGACCTTATTTTGTTCATATGTCAATCAGTCCCTAAAAATGGGCTTTATAGAAGATTGATACGGGGCTCTGCTACTTAAAATGATAGAAAAATTATATTCTCTAGTTCTGTATTTCTACCCCATTCTCCTCTTATGCTTCTGCATTTTCAGAGTGCTCTGTGAGTAACTTCATTCTTAGCTTCTCTTTTAGCGTTTCTTCACAGACCATACCTATGGTCTGTATGTATTTTAGAGTGTGTCCACATAGACTCATCCTTTCCTGGAGGAATGACTCCCCCTCCGGCAGCCCTCACCAAAGCCCTGAAAATATCTGTTATAATGTAGCATGTGTCCCGCAGTAGCCAAGAGCTCTGGGCCTGAGGAGCCTGGGCAGTATTCTTACCAAGATTACTGATCTTCTCACTTGAGTGTTCTTCACACGAGGGGCAGTGGTAGGGAACATTCCAGACCCTGTGCTGTCTCACACCTCTCTGATCCTTTAAGGGCCAACATTGACTTTAATGTGCTGCCCAATTTTCCACACTTGCCGTAATTTGTCTGACAGACCTACATAATGGTGTATGTTTGTGCTCGTACGTGCTGTTTCCATTAAGCGGGGGCAGCAATGTCAGAAAATCGTGCTACATTATTCAATTTTTATTGAATAGCCAGCGTCTGTTCTGTGGCAAGGATTATTACAACTGGCAGCATTATCATAATAATCAAATAAGTGAGGCCTCTGTTTCTTCTGGGCCACTTGACATTTTGCACGTTGTCTGTCTCTTTAACGTCACTTTTGTGAAGATGACTCACTCTGTTCTGGTACCAAAATGCTGGTTGAAAAGACCTGAGTATTTCAAGGAGTGGTAGAAGTAGCTCAGGATTAAATTAAGAAGATGGAGGTTTCTGGTATGGGCAGGGCTAAATTCCTTCTTCATGATGTGTAACAAGTGTCTGACTTTCTCTGGGCCTCCATGTTCTCATTTAAAAAAAAAAAAAATAGGTCTCATTTAGCTCCACAGTTCTCAAGTTACCAGAACTCCCAGGAGGGTAAGTTTTGTTGACATTTTGCTCTTATCCATGCCTGCATGGAGCTCATTGTACTTGCTCCTCCTAGAGTTCTTGATACAATTTAGTGTAACTATCTGTTACACTAGTAGTTACACTAGTGTAACTGGGAAAGTCCAGAACCCTCCGTACTCAGAGACACATAGTAACAAAGTTAAGACTTGGGCAAGGAAGTTTATTTGGCAGAAAGAATGTGAGCCTTGGTGTTCTGTCTGCCTTTTCACCAAACTCCACATCTAGAAAACAGGGACAACCATGCCTCTACTAGCTGTAAAGATAAGACTGCAAATGCTCAGATTTTTATGACAGACAGCCTCTGTTCAAAGCTCCCCTCCACCAATTACTAGGTAAGTCTCCTTAGGCAACTGACTTTACCTCTTTGAACTGCAGTTTCCTTGTTTCTAAAACAAAATACCAACCATCGTGCCACTGTAGGAGACTTCTGGAATGAATCAGTGGTGACTTAAAGAATACTTAATGGCATGATCAAAGTGCTAAGTTCATGAAAAAATAATATGAATAGGGATGCTTGGGTGGCACAGTTGGTTATGCATCCAGCTCTTGGTTTCGGCTCAGCTCATGCTCTCCGGGTCCTGGGATTAAGCCCCACAGGGGGCTCTGTGAGCAGTCCACTCCTCTCCCCTCAATCTGCCCCTTCCTCTGCTTGCTCTCTTTCTCTCTCTCAAATACATAAATATTTTTAAAATAACAATATGAATAAACACTATTAATATAGTCTTAGTGATGTTAAGTATTTCAATTTATATGTTTATGTACTGAATACTTTTTAATGTTCATTGAGTTAGTACAATGTGAGGTTATGAATTAAACCAGATCCTGCTCCTGAGAAGCTTAATTCCAGTGGGAGAAGTAGTGCACCAAGAATTATACACTTTCTTGGGTAATCAATCATGAATAAAGATCCAGACTTACTGGAGGTATCTTCTCGTGGGAAGAACAAGGATTTGGTGATAGATGAGCAGAAAAAGGCAAACTCTGGCCAAACCGTGAGGACTTGAGCTTTTGGTTCTGGTGGCAGGGAGGAGCCATTTTTATTTCATTTGTGAAAATCACAAAAAATGAGTTTTTGTTTATTTTCATATTGTTTTAAGTGTTCGTAACTCTGTCTTTCCATAAATATTTATTTAACACCCACAAAATACCAGGCATTGTGCTAGATGTGCGATAGTCACAAATCATTTAGAGTAATTTAGCTGATATTCAGTGTAGCAGAGAAAGCATGACAAGTAAATAAATAAACGGTTACAGATTATGATAAAAACTATGGAAGAACCAGAAAGGGATACTGAAACAGGTGCTCAGGATTGACTTTACCCAGAACATTGAGGTTCAGCTCTGCTCGGAAAGACAAGAAGATGCCAGAAGAATCTGGAGGATGGGAGTGGGACTCTCTAGGGACCTACATGGGAAAGTTACACAGATGAGAGTCGGGGGCGGGGGGGGGTGGGTGCCTCTAATGAATTTCTGTGGACAGAATATTATTTATCTTGCTTCTGGAACATCACTCCTTTGGCATTTAATCTTTCAGAACTTTTTGTGTGTGTATCTGTCAAATGGAGCTGTTGCTATTAACTCACAGACTGACTGAGAAATACAAATTACTTCACTTAGGACCTGTGTCTTAGTGCATTTGGGCTTCCATAATGGAATGCCATAGACTGGGTGGCTGAAACAACAGAAATTTATTTCTCCCAGTTCTGGAAGCTGGGAAGTCCAAGATCAACGTGCCAGCTGATTCAGGTCTTGGCAAAGGTCCGCTTCTTGATTTGCAGATGGTTGTTTTCTTATGTTTCCTCACATGGTAGAGAAAGAGAGATCTGGTCCCTCACCTTCCTACAAGGGCAGACATCCCATTATGGGCACCCCAACCTCATGACCTCACTGACATTAATTACCTCCCAAAGACCCCACCTCCTAATGAAATCACCCTGGGGATTAGATCTTCAACATAAGGATTTTGGGGGACATACATATTCAGTCCACAGAGGCTTGGCACCAATGAGTTCACATGAAATATCAGATAGTTCACGTCAGTTCTCTAGTCTGAAATCATTAATAGCTCCCTCTTTTACTAGGAGCCAATGCTAGAGTCCCTCACAAGTCCTACAGGGCCTTCCGTCCGGTCTTAGTGGTCTCCTTGTGGATTCTCAAACGCTCTATGCCTTTGCCCTTAGTCTTCCTCTACCAGAACAACCCTTCCCTACTCCCTGGGGACTTAAATTCCTTTTTAGTTCCCTTCAAGTCTTTGCTCAAGCTCCACCTTCCAATCAGGCTCCCATGACCACTGCACTTAGAACTGTAGGCTGCTGCATACCTCACACTTTGATGTCTCTTACCCTGATCCACATATGCAGTCCAACATGGTATCTAAACCATACAATTATCACGCTCATTCATAGTGAATTGTCTGTCTCCTCTCCTAGCATTTAAGTTCTGACAGGAAAGGATCATGTTTGTTTTGCTCACTGATTTATCCTGAGCACTTAGAACAGTGCCGGGTACAATAAGTAGTCAGGATTTATTTATTGACTAGAGGAACAAATGAGTGAGTAGATGTGAATTTGTTGTTAAAGTTGCTGTTTTCAAAAAAATGATTATTTTAGACTCTTGGTCTGGTAACGTGAAAGACACTGGCAAGAATGCAGTTATCACCTAGGGGTCTGGACTAGACATTTCAAAGAAGTAATCTAATATTATTTTAGGAAGTAAGGACTTTCTTTCTGTTGCCGTTTCTTGAGCCCCTTCATCCACAGCAACTATCTAAATTCCAAATATAAACTATATATTAAAAATAATCAGTTCCACTTAACATATTGAACTGGTCTTATGGGAAGATGAAGTGTAGTTGTCTCATTAGAGAATTAATGTGGGAGGAAAATATTGCAGGAAAGACCTCCTTTAGGCCTGGACCGACTGTGGTATTTCATTATGCTTTAATTACTCCAGGTGGTTTGTGGTTGGAGTTGGGTCCCATGCATCATGGAGGCTTTAACTGCTGTGACTTTCCATTATGCAGAGTTTTTGTGCAGGAGAGAGATGAGTTGAGTAAGGAGGATACTTTCTACAGCTGGGATAGGGATGGTGCCCCAACCCCAGGGAGAGCGATGTGCATTGTGGACAAAATGAATCTCTTACATGGTGGTCACATTGTCACCCAATATAAATCAAAGGAATTGGAAGGAATTCAGAATTGGAAGGAAGTCAAATGCAGGAGAAAGTGCCTTTGAGATGAAGAAAAGAAATGGTAAAGCACTGCATTTAGGTAAAGCCCAAGTCTTCTAAAGCGAGGGACCAGCTTCAAATACTGACTAGATTATATACTGCATGTATGAATAAGAGCATATGACTTAATCTCCCTGAGACTCACTTGCCCCATCTACAGAAGGATCTATGTCAGAGAAGCTGTCATCTTAACTGACATAGTGTGTGCACTGCACTTGGCATATCTCAGAACCAGTATAGAGTCTACCTTCCTTCTTTACCAGCGAAGTGAGAGAACTGGACAATCTCTCTCTCTTTCTCTCTCTCTTTTTTTTTTGTCAAGTATTTATCATGTTTCTGTGCTTCATAAATTGTGTTCATTTCAGGGTGCCTGGGTGGCTCAGTGGGTTAAGTGTCTGACTTTTGATTTCATCTCAGGTCATGATCTCAGGTTCATGAGTCTCACATTAGGTTCTGCACTGGGTGTGGAGCCTGCTAAGGTCTCCCTCTCTCTCTCTTCCTCTGCCCCGCCCCAGTGCTCCCTCTCTCTCTCTCAAAAAAAAAAAAAAAAAAAGGTGTTAATTTGCATCATCTCATAAAATCCTCATAATTCATGAGAAAGCTAGCATTGTTTTTCCAGACTATGTGTGGTATAGAGAGGTATATATATGTATCCACAAGTTATCTACCTGCAGCTAGAACACTGGCAGAACCAACTTTATACAACCCTTTATACTACCTCATCTCTCCACCAATAAATAGGGATTATTTTCCTAAAATAAATATATTCAGATCTCACCTTCTAGTTGATTACTAAGGAAATAACCAGATTCACAGGATTTTCCATTAAAAGAGTTAGCTGACCGATAAAAGGAGCATAAGTATTTGAATAAGTAGGTATAATCAGCACAGGTATTCACACTCTTGTCTCAGAGAAAAAAGAGGTATTAGAGCAAAGCTAATCCCCATCCTTTTCTCCTGGCCAGGTTCAGGGTCAGTTTTAAAGATTAAAGTCTAAGAATCCAGTGACTGTCCCTTTACATATCCAGAGCCATAGTGAAATTACATTGCTTAATTTGTGCTTCAAACTCAATGCACTGGAAGAACCTGGATTCTATTGTCATTATTCCCAGCTTAATTCTCATCTCGTTCTATGGCTGTGTGACTTTAAGAAGGCACTCCCCTTCTCTGAGCCACATTTTCCTAAGTCATAAACCAGAAATCCTGCAAGAATGAAATTTGGAGATTTTCTAGATAGAGGTATCAACCCTTAGATTGAGTAACTGATATATATATATATATATATTTATATATATATATATATATATATATGCATACATATATATATGTAATCTTTAAATACACACACACATACATACACACATATACATATGTGTGTGTGTATGTGTGTGTATATATATATATATATTCCTTATTATGGTGCCCATATGTAATAAGCACTCAGTACAAATCGGCTATCATTAGTATTCATATTGGAAAGAAAAATGGTATCAATGGAAATTTCTCTTCTATGAATCAGTAACCTCTGTCTTTCTAATAGCAAGCAACAATTACTGAAACAAACTTTTAAGGCAAAATGGAATGGAATTTTAAGAGTGGTAGGATTCAAATAGGAAACATGATAGACTCAACAGAATTGAAAGACATTTTTTCAAGACCTGAATATGTCTTTGCTAGTTAGTAATTAACCACTGAGGTGAAAATATCTAGGAACTTGGGTTGAGGAAACATAACATACTCCAAGGTTCAAAGGTTTGCTTTTCTAATATGGAGTTATTTCTTGCTTTGTGGGCTATGGGGAAGGTACAGAACAAATGCAGATGTTTTGGAAAACAATTTGACAAAACAAATGTTATCCAATAAAATTAAATTCTCAGAGAATTATTTACAGTAGTAAGCAGAGTAAATTCCTTACAACAATCTTAGAAATTATATTTTGTTAGCTTAATTTTTTCATTCATCAAATTTAAAAACAGACTTGAAAAATTCAAAAGTCACAATAAAATGTTTTGGAGATATTAAAATTAAATGTAGAAAGTATTTTTTAATGGCATTGCAAAATGTTTGTGTTTTAATATTAAATGGAGACAAAATCAGGTGACTGCATGGGTTATACAAAACCTAAACTATATAAAACTATTCTTTGGAAAATTTATGGTAGCAATTAGTTCTAGATTTGAATGTGGATGAGAGTTTCTTTTATTTTATATTTAATATTTTACTTTTATTTTATTTACTTCAAAAAGGAAAACATACATCATTTACAGTCAGAAAATAAAATACTATTTTAAAATAAGTCGTCTCTAGAGGATAGAAAATAAAAGGACATACATTTTTCTCCCCAGGGAGTTAAAGGCACCCTCAATTTTGCTGATTTAGTGTTTTGTGAGCTAACTTTACCAACTCTGAACCATTGTGGCAGTGAAATCTCTCCCTGTTCCTGTTTGACTCCCACATGAAAAAAGAAACAAGCTGTTCACATCTGTCTTATCTTTTAGTAATTGTATTTTAAATTATAGCTATTTGTCAAAAACTCTTAAACTTGTAGCTGTGGATCTATAAGTTCCATGACCTGTCTTCTCTGCAAAAGGCTGATGTGATTAGAAATGTTTCATTATCAATCATTCAACTCAGGCACTCGCTTATCCTAGCTGGTTCATTCTCTCTCTCTCATCAGTTACTCTAAATATTTTAGACAGAAAATCAGACCCACCCTGCATCCCCTCAGCTATGGTTTTGACTAAGGGAATTTTAAATCTTCCCTTAGGAAGAACTTTCCTGGAAAGACTTCTTGCCAGTGCCAATTAAGGGAAGGCTAATTCTTACACTCTCCATGGGTTTAGCATTAGATTGGAACAAGCGTGGTTAAAAGTAGCCTCTTTGGAACAAAGTGACTTTTCTGACATTTGATGGGGTCTTTAGTTGGTTTTTATTCCTCAGGTCCTGAGGACTAGCACATTCCGAAGGGTCGCTTACCTGTGGAAGTAGTCTGCAAGGAGGATGTTCCCTCCTCTCCTGACCCTGGTAGAGACTTCTGTAGAAAAGGAGAGAGATCAAGAGTTGAGGATTGTTCCTGTGTATTTGTCTTTCTTCTTTTAGGCATAAACATGGCATTTTGAGTACGTTCTTCATCTCTTCATCTAGGCTCTTTGTCTGATCTCAGAGAAGTTATTTGTCCCAGGGATTACCATGGGAGAGAACTGCAGGTCTGCTCTGTCTGCCTTTCTATCTGGAAATTTACAGTTAAAAAGTTCCTTATTCAGTTCTCCCCATCCCTTGTACAAGTAATTTCATCTTCTTATGTAAAAATTAACTATATATATGTCATTCCTCTAAACTATCCTCTAAGAATATTTATGATCCAGAAAAATATCTTATTTTTCTTTGAGTAGATGATAACAATTTGTCTTACAGTATTTAGATCCATGGAGACTAACTCTATTTGTTTTAAACTAAATTAAATCTGAGAACTCATGGACCAAGGCAGTGACTAATTCAATCTATGATATTATGGGGTCTACCATCTATCATCTTCCTTGGGAACCAAGACCACACCTCCAAAATAGGAAGGGTTGTGGTCTTCAGTCAGTGGTGGGCTCCATCCTTGCGTTATTGCCTTCCTCCACCGTGCACCATAACTAAGCTCTCAGTTCTCAGAGCGCTGGCACAGAGACACCCAGCAAAGTTCCGAGAGGCCTCAGGTCTTCATGTCAAGTCATGGCAGACATCCTGGACTTGACTTGCTGTCAGGTCATGGCTGACATCCTGGACTTGACATCCTGTCAAGTCATGGCTGATAACCAAGGGGCAGCAGGCAAACAGGGCAGAGATCTCCACAGATCTTGAATCTCTAACCTGCCATTCCCTTCCATTATCCCACCTCCTTCCCTCCTAGATGGATTCCTCAGTGAGGTTTTCTCTTCCCTGCTGGATAAGCCCTCGCTTCCCAAATACATCTGGATTAGATGTGCACCTATGTGATTTGGCCCTACAATGTATTTTCAGCCTTAAAAACACAAAAGTGTTGAGAACCCACTGGATGAAAGCTTTTTCACAGAGATGATCTTGTGTGGAACTTGCACTTTTTTTTTTTTTTTTTTTTTTTTTTTACCTGAGTTGAGTAAAGAGATCTACATTTAATGGATAAAGAAAATGAGAGCCAGAGAGTTGGGGTAACTTGACAAATATCATGGAACTCTTAGAACAGAACAGGTAATTGGTCTGGATCATCCCATTGATTTCTTATCCTTCCTGGTTAGCGGTCTCAGTTTGCATAGGATTGGAAATTTCTGAGGACATGAACTTTCAGAGCTAAACCTGGAAGAATTCTAGTTAAACTAGGGTGAATTGGTCACCCTATTACTGCATACACCATGGCTCCTATCTTGGAGGCCCCAAAAAGGGTTACAGAGTTTATAAAACACGTGAAGTATTACAAAAGCTTAACAAAACCCTTTTTATTCACATTTCACTGGTTAACTTTGTCTTTGAGTCACTATTTCTACTTCTCCTCCATTTTTTGTTATTGTTGTTGGAGATATTTAATTTGATATGTGAGATGGTGCCTATCAAAAGGGCCATGCAATTCTTACTAAACAGTCTTTGGGGAAGAGTCTTTCTCCTTCTGATACCATTGTCCATTTTAATTCATTTCTAAGAGACATGTTGAAATTAGACATGGTTTTGAATTTGGACACTATCACTTCTAAATATCATTGCCTTGAGTGAATCATTTAAGCTCTTGTATTTTATGACAATATTCCATATTCCATCCCTCTCATCCCATTCTCAGGTTCAATTGGTGTTTTGAATAAAATTAATTGAACCTTGAAGTATGAATATACTTGCCATGTAGCGATGCTTTTTTTCTGTTTACAGAGAGAGGATGATGACCTGTTTTTTCTGGGATCTTGCTAAGAGGAGTGAATATCTGTTGGAAAAACACATTTCTGAATTAGGATTATTTTGTTCAGTTGTTGATTTATTGTAGGTGGCACAAAGGGCACATTTCTACTGTGGACTTCCTGGGAGGTATCTGGATGTGATCATGTGGCTCTTCATATAAGTCCAGTTTTGACTTAAATGATCCTTGGTATAAGATTTAATTGGTTTTTGTAGACTCATCAAAAATGTGTCTAAGTGACTTTGCTGGCCACGGTCTCTTGTGCCAATGTATACTGTGGGCCTGGATCCCCCAGAGTGCAGTGATAAATCCCCCACTTCAATCTGCAGTGTTGCTGAGTGGCTGGAGTATCCAGAGAGCTCTCTTTAAGTGAGGGAAGTGTTCCTGATGGTTATCTCAGGCACATGAATGCTGTTATTTAGCCGAGAATGAGTTCATGTCTAAGGCCACCATGGGTATCCAATCTTCTCAGGAAATCCCTGGGATACCGTGTGTGGAAGGGGTAAGTAGAGATGAAAGATGATGAAATCTAGAAATCTCTTGGAAAATTGGTTGTCTGGAGAGACAGTCTGAAGTGAAAAAGATGAAAAGAATAAGGAGAAATGTAAATTTGTGAAGTTTAGCCTGAAGAGTGAAAGTCAGCCATCAGGAAAATGTCTTGTGTCAGAAGATTCTTGAATTTTCTTCACTAGTGTCCTACACATCTATTTACTACTTAATAACTTACTAATTTACTACTCATTGCTTAGGGACACGACATTTGTGAGACCATGCTTTATCAATAAGCTGAATTTGAC
Organism: Enhydra lutris kenyoni; assembly: GCF_002288905.1. NCBI lineage: Eukaryota > Metazoa > Chordata > Mammalia > Carnivora > Mustelidae > Enhydra > Enhydra lutris. Next base: position 6,489,689 of record NW_019154098.1, on the reverse strand, counting down.
CCACTGGGAATCAGCATTCTTCCCAGAGGGGTGGGGCAAGACCTTCCAAGGACAGACAAACCCAGCTCACTTCTCCATGTTGCTACATACATGTAAGCTGGGTGGAGTATTAGACCAGAGTCTGTACTGGCCCTCAGCCTCTCAATCTTTCCGTTGGTGTGCCTGAGCATTCCTCAGGTTTGGACAGTAGGGTTAGAAAGCACAGTTTACTTAGGTCTGCAAACTAACTTAAAGATGTGCTCTAGTCAGTTCATATCAGAGCTCTCTTTTTCGGGATTTATTTGGTTAAGATGCTAAAAAAAGCATTTCTTTGATTCCCTTCCTGCTATTGTTCTTTCATATTTAGAGACAGAGAATTTCAGAATGGATTAAAACACGTGACCTAAAAATATGTTGTCTATAAGAAACTTACTTCAAATATAAGAACATAAGAAGGCTGAAAGTAAGAAGATAGAAACATCTATTATGAATATATTACATGCAGGAGAGCAGGATGGGCCATATTAATATCAAATATACTAGACATAGAATAAAGCAAATCACCAGAGACAGAGCGGAATATATTATCATGATACAACAGTCAAACTCCCAAGGGGCGTAGCAACCCTAAGGTAGATGCACCAAGTCACATAGGTGTAAACTATGTGAAGCAAAAGCAAATACAATCGAAAGGCTAAACAAACAAACTACAATTATTCTTGGAGATTTCAACATCTGCTTCTGAACAACTGATAGAACTAGACAAAAAGTCAACAAGAAAAACCTCATAACCACCACAGATCAGCAGGATACACATTGTAGTTATAGTACGCACAACAGCAGAAAACACATTATCTTCATGTCCACAAGGAACATATATCCAGATAGACCATATCCTGGGACATAAAACAAATCCTAACAAATTTAAAACAATTGAAATCTTACACAATGTATTCTCTGAACATACCAAAATAAAACTATAAATTTAATCACAGAAAGTTAAAAGGAAAATCCCAAACAGTTGGAGACTAAATAACACACTACTAAATATTTCAGAAAATGAAGAGGAAGTCTCAAGGGAAATTTTTAAAATTCATTGAACTGAATAATAATAGAAATACAAAACTTTGACAACTTAGATGAAATGAATTAATTTATTGAAAAACAAAACTACCATAATTCACCTAATATGAAATAGAAACCTTGAATACCCTTATAATGATTAAGGATGTCATATTTATGATTTAAAAAGTCTTCAAAAATAAACTTTCAGACCAGATGATTTCATTGGGGAATTTTACCAATATTTAGGAAAATAACACCAATTTGATACAATCTTTGACAGAAATAGAAGAATTGGACTTTATCAACATTAAAAAAATATTGCCCTATCAAAGACCCTGTAAAAAGCAGAGGAAAATGAGCTACAGAGTGGGAGAAAATATTTGTAAACTACATTATCTGAAGACTAGTACCTAGAATATATAAAGAACTCTCAAATCTCAACAGTTAAAAAAAAAAGATAAATGAAAAAAATCCATTAATCCAAATAGACGAAGAGGTACAAAACATGAACAGAAATTTCACCAAAATGGATGTAGTAGGGATAAATAAGACACAAAATGATTTTCAATATCACTGGCCATTAGAGAAATGCAAATTAAACCATAATCAGATATCACAACACACCTTTCAGAAAAGCTAAAATTAAAAATAGTGAGCATATCAAATGCTGAGAAGAATGTGAAAAAAATTGGACCATCACACATGGCTGATAGGACTGTAACAGAGGACAGTGTCTCCAGAACACATTTTGGCAATTTTACTAGAAACTAAGAATGTAAGCACCATATAATCCATCAATTGTGTTCATGGACACTTATCACAGATAAATAAAAACTTGTATTCTATTAAAACCTGTACATAAATGTTTTTAACAACTTAATTTGGAATAGCCAAAAACATGGAACTACCCAGATGTCTTTACATAGTGAAACAAACTATATAGTGTGCCCATACCTTGAAGTACTATTCAGCAATAAGAAGGAATAAAGTATTAATAAATGCAACAACCTGTGTAAATCTCCAAAGAATTATGGTGAGAGAAAAAAAAATCTTAAAAGTTGATTGTATAAAGTGATTGTATTTATAGAACATTATTCAAATGAAATAATTATAGAAATAGAAAACAAATTAATTGTTGCCAAATGTTAAGGGGACGGTAGGATGGAAGACAAGTAGGTGAGACTAAAACTAGGAAACAGGGATCACTGCGGTGATTGAAATGTTCTACAGAAATTTGATTGTGTCAATGTCAATAACCTTGTTGTGACATTGTGCTGTAGTTTGACAAAAGGTTACCATTGGGTGAAACCCGGCAAAAGGTGTGTGGGATTTCCCTGCATTATTTCTTACAGATGAATGTGAATTTGAAATTGTCTCAAAAAAAAAAAAGTTTAATGAAAAACGCATATCCCTTTGTTTCTTATTGAGGTGATCTCTAAATGAAAGAATGAGAGAGAAGGAAGGGAGGTAGAAAGGAAGGATGGATGGAAGGAAGGAAGAGAAATGTACACTGCCTTAAAGACACAGTCAAATCAATGGTTTAAACAGAAGATGTGTTTCAGATGAAAGCACATTGAAGGATTAGATTAAACCTATATTCAGGTAGAGGTCTTCTAAAATACACATAAATCATAAAGGTTATTTATTTCACATACTGTTTTAATATAATGGGATTATTGATGGGAATGTCTAAATTTTATATTGCACTTTACTCTTACGATGGATTTTCACAAATCTGTGGTTCAGATCACACATTCATTTATTCAATACAGATTTATTGTTTACTATATAAGCAATTGTCATGATCAGCTACAGGAGGAAATAAAATAATACAGCTTTGATAGTTTTTACTTTTACAGTCAGATTTGTCCCTCCACATTATTAAACAGAAAATAAACAGAGCTAAGTCAGAGCCAAGAAAGTGAAGATGGTCTTTTTGAAGCTTGAAAACCAAATGAAGGAAATAATAGAATTCCCAAAAGATAAGTGACTTTTGAAATAAGTTAGCATTATTAAGTGTTTTGGTTATCCATTTCTGCACAACCTGTCACCTCAACACTTACTGGTTTAAATGATAATTTGATTATCTCTCCTATTTTTACTGGGTCAGGAACTCAGACAAGGCATTGTATTTATGGCATATATCTGCCCGCTAATATCTAGAATTTCACCTGGATAGACTTAAAAGCTGGGAGGTGAGTTATCTGAATGAGTGAACATGAGAGAGGTCTCACATGCCTGGTGATTGATTTGGTATATCCACTCAGACATCAACCAGGTTCGTTGACTGGAAGCTCTGTCTTTAGGGTTGTCTCTCTCTTTCTGGGCTAGTTTGGGCTTCCTCACAACATTGAAGTTAGGTGCTTAGCATGAAGCATTCCCAGAGGCCTGGGATCCCAAAAGGGAAGGGTATAACTTCTACTGTATTCTGTTTGTAAACCAGTCGTAGAGCCCAGATACAAGGGAACGGGGACTATAACCCATCCATTCAAAGGGAATCATCAAAGAATTTTGAGACCCTGATTTAAAACTGCCACAATCCGCCCACTGGCCACACACTGTTTACATTCCTCCCAAACATAGTATAAACTATTTTCCCACCAAGAACCTCCAAATCCCATCTCACTGTAGTATCAGGCTTAAGTTCAAGGTAGGATTTCGTCATATAAATAAGCTCCTCGGGTATTAATTATCCAAGAACATTAGGGTCATATTTAAAACCACCACAGGGAACTCCAGATGAGAGACTGCATGTTTCAGGAAGAGAAATGTAAGGTTGGCATAATGGGACATTATGTGTCCCATTATATCACCATGGAAGCTGTTTCCCTGCATTTCTTAGTTATAGAAAGCGTGTAGCTAAATATGAGACAGTGTTAGTTGAAAACAGGATTCGCAGGATATCCAAAATTTCTCAGGCTCTTTTCATGGAAGCATTTTGGAATACATTGTATAGGGAGAGTTATTTAATGTTAAAGGAGCTATTAAATCCTTATTTATATCTCAGGAAAGATTCTCTTTTTCATCTCCAAAATAAGAAGGGAGCATATGAATGATATACAACTCAAATTCTCTGTTGAACTAGCTACTCATCAACCATGGTTTGACTGATCCCCTCAGAGTAGCGCTTTTGAAAATGTCTGTGTCACCAGCGGTTGCAGGAGTTACACACCAGCGTTAACTGGGTGTCGATGAAGTTCGATGACTTTGGTGAAGGTCCTTTGGTGAAGGACCACGTGAGATTTTAACCCGTGGAGAGATGGTTCTGTAGAACCTACCCTCCACATCACAAACAATTCCTGTGAGCCCCAGCGTCTCACACCCAGGGATTTCCCTGATGCTGTAACAGAAAAGGAAAGGCATAATTTCATCATACCATTGTGACATTGATAACAGAAACAACATGTGCCCATTATATACAAGCACACTTTTATTATTGCTGAACTGTATAGTATCGATGTAGAAGGAGTCTTGGAACATGGAATCCGGACTGTAAAATATCTGGAAGGTATATTGTATGAAACAAATACGGTGAATTTCTTAGTACGGCCCTAGTCCAGCAAGAGAATCTGATGGATGTCTCTTTAAATGAGGGTCTGAAACCCTCCGGGGAAGGCCAGCAGCTGACCAAGTGAGGGTTACATCTGGACTGAGGCCTTAATGTAAGCAGCCATCACCATCCTCTCCTCTGTCTTATCACAGTAAGAAGTGGATAGGTAAGGATATTACCCTGAAAGGAGAGTACTCAAAAGTACTCAAAGTTCATCTAAGTGTAACACTAAGGTCAGAGAAAAAGACAAAAAAAAAAAAAAAAAAAAAAAAAAAAAAAAAAAAAAAGAGTGATGTATGTGGCTCCTACAGTGCGTACCTGCCAAACCCAAAGAAATGCATCCCGGGTTTCTGAAAAGTGATGGTTTCTCGTGTAGAGCCCGATGATTCCCAGTTGGTCCTGCATATCTATTTGGCACAGTGCCAGTTTATGTCTATTGTCCCGTTATGGTCACTAGTGTCTCTTTTCTTTCTTAGAAATCCACTTTGGATAATTTATGAACTCCCCCCACCAAAATTCATATGTTGGAATTTGAACCCCCCAAAGTGATGGCATTAGGAGGTGGGTTCTTTGGGCGATAATTATAGTGAAGACCTCATAAATGGAATTAGTGCCATATCAGCTCACCATGTGAGGACACAGTGAAAAGGCACCATCTACAAATCACGAAGCGGACCTCACCCAAACCAGACCACATCGGCATCATGACCTCTGACTTCCAGCCTCTAGAACTGTGGGAAATATATTTTTATGGAGTTTTGTTACAGCAGCCCAAACTGAGTAAGAGAGGTGAGCTATCCCATTGAGTAGGATTCCTGAAATCATATTTTAAAATTTCTTCTCAGAGGGAAGTGTAAGGTCCAAATCAGAGGTCGTATCCGAGTCAATCTTGTTTTTTTTTTTTTTTTTTTTTTGGGTTTTTTTTTTTTTTTAATATCCTTACTCTTGATGTGAACTATTGTGTTCTTTACTAGGTTTCGCCAAAGGCTTAGTGTCTACTTGGTCACAGCACTTTGAGGCCAAGGGTTGTGTTTTATTCACTTCTGCATACACAGCACTGGTTATTGTGTTTGTCGGAGTCAAAAATCGATAAACGTTGTTCAGTGAATGGATTTGGCTCTTCGTTCTTTTTGAGGATACTGTTAAGTCTCAGGAAACAAATGGCTGTGTTATGTGTAGTCATTTGATCAGGCACTAATTGTCCTTCTTTGGATCAGAACATTCACAGCCAAAAGTAACAAGTTCTCTTTAAGGAAGGGACATAGTGTCTCTCCGAGAAACTTGAATCCAGCTTTTCTTCACTTCACGGCAGGGGCAGGCCTTGCCTGAGATCTTTTTTTCAGTGATTTATTAACGCAGTCGCATCTGACAGCTTTTAATTTTGCTCGCTCTGAATGCTACTTTTGACACTTAATATAGCCTCCTCCTGGCTCACTTTGAATATCACGTCAGCTTAGCTGTTTCGACTGTGAGTGGGTTCACTCATGTTTGCTCAGCACCAATCGCCAGTGAGCAGCCTCTTTCATTCCCCTGCTCTGACAGAAGATCGAGCTCTCCCTGTCCCCTGCTCTGACAGAAGATAGAGCTCTCCCTGGAGATGCCTGGCATCATGCATCTCTCCACTCAGGCTCTCCAGACAAGGCTGCCGTCCTCTAAAGAAGAAGAAAGCAATCTGGTGCCGTGGGAAGGAAGCAATCTTTCACATGAGGCTCGAGGCATTCGTGTCCCCCTTCCATGTGACAAGTGACTGTCACCCTGCCAGCGCCTTGGGGTCCTCTTCTCTAAGTGGAGGTAACTCTGCCTGCCTTACACTGCATTTGTACTTAGTACACCATGCTAGGTCTACTGGAGGCCATCATCCTGGAAGGGCATTTAATAAGAAGTCCTTGTACAAAGGGTCATTCACGGACTCAGGATCACAGTGGCCTTGCCCAGGAAGCCAGGACAGGAATTAAAAGTGTCTCTTGACCTTGGAATCCTGATATGTTTTATTCTTGTTCTTCTTCAATCTGGTGACATTTTTTTTAATTGTATTCAAATATGTCTGCCTCCCACACCAGATGATAAATTCTTGTTGAGTCTGAAAGCTCTCAATTTTTTAATTTTTGATTTCTTATACCTTTGAAACCACATAATAATGACGGAAACTAGGATTTTAGTGAAGGAAAAAGGAGTGATACTATTAATGACTCCAGGGTGATAAATCAAAAATCTGGTACCATCTTCACTAAACCAATGGGGCTGCCCTCCACAGAAACCCTGGCACAAATGTATGCACAGAGAAAACAGTCCATACATTACTAACAAATTAAAACTTAAAATTTACACACCAGTGCCTCACAAATCAAAAGTGACATTTCCAAATTCTGACTTGTGTGCCACTGACCTATTTTTAAACTCTTATTATTCCATATGTACAAAGCTGAAATACAGATGTCGTCTTCCAAAATAGACATATGGCTGGAACTTTGTTTTTTTTCCCCTCTCTTAATAATCATGTCCCTAGGGCTGCCAGGTTTGTCTGACCCTCTATCCTAAATGCTCTAAAAATCTGTTTCCTTTGTACCTTCCTCACTGGTGCCACCTCAGCCCAGTTCCAATTACAAATGTCATAAAGAAAGTTTCAAAGTGATGGTCTCAATTCTACTCCCCCTGCTCATCCAAAAGAAAAAAAAAAGTACTAATCTTATTTGATTAATTATATGAGTTAATTAAATTAATAATTTAATCTAAGGTAATTACATTAGCTCAAATATGATCATTTGACTTCCACAGTCTAAAACCCTCTGATGTTCCCCCATTGACTTTATCATAAAACTCAGTCCCCAGACCACTGCAGTTGCTGCTCTGACCTCCGTACACAGTTGAATCCCCACAGCCTGGTTCCTCCTCTCTGCACACTGTTGCAGACCCTCCAAATACCTTGTGCTTCCTGAATAGTGATTGCTTTACCCATCATGATAGTGATTGCTTTACCGGTATCTTCCTGGGCTTGCCTTTCTTTCTCCCTTACTTGAAGAATTCCTAATTTTTGTTCAACTGCAATTCATTTGGTGCCTACTCTGTGAAAGCACTCTGCCCCCCTTAGGAAGGATTGGGAATTCACTGCCTTTAAAATTCCAAAGCACTTTCTCTGCATCTCTGTAACAGCAGGGAGATTGTTTTAAATGCTTATACTTGCATTGGAGTGCGAACTTTGTAGACAAGGACTCTAGTTTATTAACCTCTGTATTTCTAGCTTCTTGAAAATACCTTGTAGATATTGGATATCTGTGTATGGAGGGAAAAAAATAAGAAAAAGCAGGCGATAGTAGAGTTCTTGATTTCTGGGAATCTTTTCAAAGTGCTGACACTCAGAATTGTTAATGTTGCTGATGGTAAAAATGGTATTATTATCTTTTTAGTAGTAGTAATGGCAGCAACAAGCACACACTCCATTTGCTGAACACTGGTTGTGATCTAAACACTATGCTAGTACGTATGTGTTGAGTATCTTCTGTGGGTCTATCACTCCTATACGTGAAAGAACAATAGTAACAATTATAATAATACCACTAATGGAGAATACTATATACTAGGCACGTTCTAAATTAGGCACTTGATAATTATTTTTTTTAAGAGAAGAGGTAGAGATTAAAGAAATTATCCAGAGCCATACAACTATTAAGAAGTAAAATCAAGAATCAGTTCTGGGAAGTTCAACTCTAGCCTCTGTTTTCCAAACATTTCTGCTATCCTGGAACAAGCCAAAGTCTCTTTTTGGAAGAGACATACACATGAAAGAGACATTTCACATGAAATTGACATATGTACGAAGGAAAAAGAAATAGAAAATGTAAATAGGTAAATAATAAGTAAAAATTTAAGACAGGCATTGTAGAAAATTTAATAATTCAGAGAATGACAAGTTATTTGCAGAGAACAATGCAAGGAGATAGAACAGAGTAATGGTCAATGAAGGTTGGAGCACAGAGGCTCCAGTGGAAGGAAGACCAGACACGGGATGGGCTTCTGTCCTGCTGGACAGAAGAGCAGGCAATGTGTCTCTGAGGCTTTTGTGAATATGACCAGTTTGAGGACCAGAAAGAAAGTCTGTGCATCTCAAACACTGTGAGCAAGACAGGGACGCTCAGAAATAAGGCTGGAATCGAGGCAAGAGGAAGGAGTCCTGTCTCAGTATTTGTTTTTTATCCTAAGTGGAATTGAAAGACAGTGGAGGGTCTAAAGAGGGGGCAACCGATTTACAGTTTTAAATATGAAGTCTTATAGGTACCATGGTATGGGGTATTTTGGGGGGTTTGTGGACCCAATTTTAATATGGGAGAACGTACCCTCGTACCACTGAGCAATTCTTTTTTTTTTTTCTCTTAAGATTTTATTTATTTGTCAGAGAAAGAGACAGTGTGAACACAAGTAGGGTGAGCAGAAGGCAGAGGGAGAGCGGGTTCCTGGTTGAGCAAGGAGCCAGATGGAGAACTTGATTCTAGGACACTGGGATCACGACCCAAGCCAAAGGCAGATGCTCAACTAACTTAGCCACCCAGGCGTCCCCCACGCTTCTTGAGCACCAACTCAGTGTCCCATATTTCTACCTAATTCAGACACTGTCTACTTGGAGATAATATCATATTACACAGGTCAAGGCCCGAGTCTTACAAGACTGCCACTTCCACTTCAGACACCAGTCTGTCACCGTGTGTGCTTCTGACTGACCAACTATAGACTGAGGGCTCCAAGGACCCCTCCTTGGACTTCGGACACCAGTTGCAAGTCTAGGTTGTTACCTGTACTTCTAACCAACAGGCCATAAATCAGAGATATCCAACATTTCCTCCTTAGGATTGATTAATTTGCTAGAGCAGCTCACAGAACTCAGAGAAACATTTTACTCACTGCATCACCAGTTAATTTCAAAAGGGTATACTTCAGGAGCAGCCAGATAGAAGAGATGCATAGAGCAAGGCATGTGGGAAGGGCCTGAGAGTTCCATGACCTCTCAGAATGTGCCTTTCTGCCCAAATCTCTACATGTTCACCAACCTGGAAACTTTCTATCTTACTTGGCTTTTATGGAAACTTCATTGCATAGGCATTGTCTATTGCTGAATGATTCAACCTCAAGCCTTTCTCCCCTCCCTGGGAGGTCAGAGGGTGAGAATGAAAGTTCAAGCCCTCTACTCCAAGATTGGCCGTTCTAGCAACTAGCCCTCATCCATGGTTTATGGTCCAAAATTCACCTCATGAACATAACAAAAGATACCTTTATGGCTTTCATAATTTAGGAAATTCTAAGGATTTTAGGAACTCTGCCAGAAATAGGGATGAAGACCAAATATATATTTCTTATAAATCACAATATCACAGGTGTGTAGAGGGTAACACAGGGACACACAGAAAGAGGGATTAACTCGGACTTGGGGGTTTGATAACAAAAACCAAATCTTATGACAGGTTATTGAATAATTGGTAAGTGTTAAGGTGAAAGAATGGGGGATTTACATGGTCCAGAGCCCATGCCTTTTCACATGCATTGCCTTGATTGTACTTCCTGAGAGAGGTGTGCCATGATGATTCCTGTTCTATGGGGAAGTAGACTGAGGCTTAGAGAAGTAAAGTATCTTGCCCAAGATCACTCCTGGGAAATTGAGTTCCCACCCATTCAACCTCACACCATATATCTTGAACAATCTGTAAGCAACTCCTTATGACTGAAGTCCAAATAAGCAAGGTTTGTCTCTGAAGAGCGAATCTGTAGATCACAGCAAAAGATACATCCCAGGGGTGCTTTGAGGAACACTTAGAAATGTTGGCTTCTATTTATTAATAGATTTTGAACAGGAAATCACATAACATATGTTTGGGAATTTTCTTCAAAATTGGTTCAAGGCCTGTGGTAACACCTGAGAAGACTACGTGAGCAGTTTGAGTTTCTGAGTCAAGCAATAGGAGTCCTTGATCCTTAATTGAACCTGGGATTGTAAATAATCTGGTGAAGTAATCAATTTGGTGATCCTTAGGAGTTTTGGGAACTGGACATTTTTTTTTTTCTCCTTGAGCCTTGTTTTGCTCATCTGTAAGATGACACTGATGGAATATGATGGCAAATTGCCCTTTAAATTTCTAATTCCTCTATATAACAAAGGCAAAACACCCATAATTTAGAACCCAATGATTTCATAAGTAGATAAGACACAGCATGATTTCCTTTAAAGAAATTCATATGCAACTGAAATTAATACCATCCAGAACTCTTCAGATAAAATCCGTGATATCATCTCAGTGATCCAAACCCACCGCTTATTATATTTCACAATGGTAGAATCATTCATCTAGCTGCCCAATTCCAAGCCTTGCCAAATATCATCACATTTGATGAATGTTCAGACCATGTAGAGTCTATTTCTTTAACACATTGATCCCTCTATTGAAAGACTTACCATTTCTCACTTGAGTTACTATAGTGTCATCTCCATCTGGTTTCTGCCTCGCACCTGGATCTCCCCAATTCTCCCTTCTCACATTTGTCAAACTAATAATCTCAAACAAATATCCAATGCCATCTCATCTCTGTTGAAAGTCCTTCAATGACTCCTTATAACTTTCTAGGAAAAAAAAAAAAAAACTCAGACTCCTTACCTTAATATGGGAAGCTCTTCATAATTTATATGATTTAGTCTTTTTTTTTTTTAAAGATTTTATTTATTTATTTGACAGATAGAGATCACAGGTAGGCAGCGAGACAGGCAGAGAGAGAGGAGGAAGCAGGCTCCCCACTGAGCAGAGAGCCCGATGTGAGGCTCGATCCCAGGACCCTGGGATCATGACCTGAGCCAAAGGCAGAGGCTTTAACCCACTGAGCCACCCAGGCGCTCCCTATATGATTTGGTCTTTATTACATCAAGAAACACCATCAAACCACCCTCTACTTCAGATGTATAATTCCAACCAGAAAAAGGGATTTAAAATTCCCTGAAAAAAGCATATTTGTACATCTTGCTTTCCAAATTATTCTTCATTTTGCTTAAAATATGCTTTGATTTCCCCATTACTTTCTCATGATCAGCTCTGATATTTCTAATTATTTATCTAGAGTCAGCCCCAATACTTTCTTCTTTCTAAAGCCTCCTCTTCCTCGATGGTCTCCTCATCCAAGATCTCTGGGATCCTCTTCTGTGTTGATGACATTTCAGTGTTCTTAAATAATATCTCTACCACAGAATTATCACATTTTAGTATTATCAATTTACATATTAGCACTGGAGTGAACTTCATGACTGTTGTTAGGAAAATGACTTATTCATCTCTGTATCTTCAGTCTGTGTTTAGCACATAGTAGATACATAAAAATGTTTTGAATAAATGAGTTACTGAATTCATGTTCTTTTCATGAGTTAAGAAGGTACATGAAATGTATTCAAATAATAATAGTTTGTTAGTTCACGTTGCAATATGGACATGAAAACCATGAGCACAAATAATATCTATATTTTTCATTCAAAATTTCCATAATTCTAGCAGATGTTCTTTCCAGTTACATCCTAATGAATGAGATAATTCTGTGCTTTGTATAGTTGTCTCAAGGAAAGAATTATATTCAGGAACGCAACCATGTCCAAGTAAATAATAAATAGCAAGATTATTGCCTGTAGAAACAAATAATTTAGGTTTTGGTTAGTTGTGAAATGGAAAAAAAAGTAATATTTATGATAATGAAATAATTGAACAAACCTAATACAAGTCCTTAAACTATAATTATCACTCTCTTTCCTGCTTTGCTGTATACAAAATGCTCATCTAAACACCTGGAGTGTGAAAATACCACTCCTGGCTATGAAAATCACTGCCTGGAATCTATTTCAGTTCTCTCATATTTTCATTTTATCCTTTAAATTATTTTAAGTCATCAAGACTATAAATGTCAACAGATTGAAAAGGATGCGATGTAATTTCATGAGCAATCACAACATTTTTATCTATGCAAAGTAAGATAGTAAAGATAATTGGGCCTTCTGCCTGATGGCTCAAAGCAGTTTTCTGTGAGTGGTGGGAAGGACTTTCTACCACCCTTCAGCTCGACCTAAACGCACAGTGTAACATGGGCAGTTTTAACATTTCAAAGGAGAAAGGAACTCCAACCTCATTCTGTAATAAAAAGGACATGTGCATATCAATGAGTCCACCTAAAATGTTTTAGGCATATTTTGTAACTTTTTGTAAGATATTCTCTTCATATTCTAATATAAGAGGAGACAGGAAGAAGAAAAGTAATGAACACTTCTCTGGTAAGTTCTGTGAAAGTATTTTAATCCACACAATTTTATGTTGAGGCTACTACTACTTCTATTACTCAGATGAAGACATGATACCCTGGGAAGTTACCTAAATCCCATGTCCCTCCTCCTTTTTTTAAGTTGTAAGAAAAACAGATACAATACTAACCTTTCCATGTAAAAGTTTTATTTGGTTTCCATTCAAATATATCTCTTATCAGGTGCGGCAAAGACTGGCTCAGACAGGACTGGACTATCCCACGTAAGTATTCTGGGACATGAGTTTGGAATACCCCAAACTTGTGGTTTTATTTTTTCACACATATTTATTTAGGAATCATGCCGCAGGTACGGGGCTGGATGAATAAGGTAGATGGCTTCTTTGTCCTCAAAAGGAAAACAGTGTACACGTGTGATGCGATACTTGTTAGAAAAGAGTGAAGACAGAGCACACAAAGGTCAAAAAATGTAAACAGGGAAATATGGGGTTATATAAATGAAGTTAGAAGACATAATTTGAAGGGAGATCTTGAAGGAAAGGTAAAACTGAGATGACAAATCCTTAATAGATCATAGATTAAAACAAGATTGGGAGCCAAGGTTTGTACAAGTGGTGGGTGAGGGATGGGATGCAGAAAAACAGAAACTTATAGGAATGTGTGTGTGTCAAGTAACAAAAAGATTTCTTGGGTATATACAAATCGAGGCTCCTGAAGAAGTTTTCCACACCCCAATCTAGGCTTCTTACATACAGTTGTACACACATCATGGAATCAGGACACAACGAAGAATACTGTTGGGGAAATTTCCTGTGAGGGTGAAATTTTCTGAAACTATTGAAATAAGGAACTCAGAAGTTTTTAATTATTTTTATGGTCATAATCAATAATAGTATGACAATGGTTAGTCCATTCATGGAACACTTACTATATACTAGTTTAATATTCACTAATATTTCTCTCATCTAATCTTCCCAAGAAAATCTCTTTGGCAAATCTATCATCCCATTCTACAGATCAGGAAACAAGGCTTGAAAGTTTAGGGAATTTGTCAAAGGTCATAAGAATGGTAGGTGAAAGAACCTCCATTAAAATATTTCTCTAATGTTAACTTATGCAACATATTTTATTTTGTGGAACCAACTGAGGTTTCCAAACATATTCTCCTTTCTTCCTCCCAATAAAACTCATAATTACCTGTCTCATCTTATAGATAAGGAAATTTAGGCTAAGAATTATTAGTTTCTGTCTAACATTACAAAGATAGTAAGAACTAAGATTCAATCTGAATTAACTCAAAGAATATTTGTTGAGTGATGACCACATACCATCCACTTCTAGGTGTTGAGTCAAGGATGTTCAACAAAGTAGACATGGCGTTTGCTCTTATAAATCCAACAGATTAGTTTGTGGAGAGAAATAGTGAAAGGACCAAGATGGTCTGAGAGACATTAAGGTCAGTTCATAGGAAAAGGTTTAGGAAAGCTTTAGCCTATATTTAAGGTTTTTGGATTTTATTCTTAAGTACAACAGACAGATATAGCCTCATTTTAAGTAGGGGAGTAACATGGTATGATCTATATTTTCAGAAGCCCGCACTGGCTATGGAGGTAGAACAGGTTACAAAAGAGCACAAAGAAGGTTTTGAATGGAAATCAGATAAGGAATATTAATGGCTTGGATCTGTTTAGTGGCAGCAGATATAGGGCCAGTACTGGGAGTAAAATTTCCAGGACTTAGGCTTTGGATGTTCAGGAAAAAGGGAAACAAGGTGACTCTAAACCTCCCAATGTTGCAACTTAAATAAAGAACCAAATTAGCATTGAATTCAAGTAGGCTAAGTGATTATTTACTGCTGAGACTGACTATAAGTGAATAATACCACATTTGGACTCAGTAGAACTTAGTTGAGCCAGGTACAACAGGAAAAAGTTGCTGTTCTTCACTGTCCATAGCCAAAAAGGTACTGTGATCCCCTGAAAACAAACAAGTTGAAGAATCAGTTACTTCCAAACTCTATAGCACCAATGGAAGAGTGCTGATCTGCTTTTCTGAGATGTCAATATGTTTCATTAACTATGAAACAGTTGAGTCTTTAAGACATCTTCATTCAGATAAGTCAAGGTGCTAAGACACCATAATGCAGATTGCAAGGATTTTTTGCAAGTCCCTAGGAGATAAGACAGTATTTGCATGGGGGAGTAATTTGGCAGTGTGCCAAGGTATTCTACAGCTTAGGCTCTGTTAGCATTTCTTCTTAAAACCATATTTTCTGCGTTGACTATCTGGCAGTTTTGGATTGCCTCAGGCTGATAATTGGCAACTGAGCTGTTAGACCAGATGGCATTTATTTATTTATTTTGTAAAGGAAAGGAAGGGAGAAAAGCATGATGCAAATTGGAAAGTCCATTTTTAGTTATAGAACAGAAAAATAAAGGAGAAAAGAAATTGATTTTAAGCAGTTCCAGATGTTATATGCTTTTTTATTCACGAAGTCATATCTAAAAGGAGAGTGCCATTAAAAACAGAAAACGACAAAAAACAAAAAGAAAAAAAAAAGACAGAGAGAGAGAAAGAAGAAAATTAGCCTGATGATTCACAGACCTGTACCTCTGGGGCAAAGAATACATAATAATTTAATTAAAAAATAAATTAAATAAAAAATAAAAAGTTAAAAAAGAATCTACAGAATAATGTTCAGCTGGGTTTATTTGTTAGTTTTTATTTATAATGAATAAGACCATTTTTTTAAGAATAGGAGGAAATTCACACAATTTACATATGAATAATTACCTTCATACTGTGTCTACATGAGGAACAAAACAGATTTGGCTGCTACAAGTTCCATAGTGTTCTATCTTAATCACCAAGCCCTCTCCATCCCACCTTGCTTGTTCTAGGAGCCATCTGTGAGGTGTTATTGTGTTATGCCTTCTTCAGTAGCTTCTTTTGTCCAAAGAAAGACTTTTATCAGGATCCATTCAAAGAGTGCCAACAGTACCTTACATCAGCCTTTTATCTCATTTTTGCTGGAGAAGAAATCAAAGAAATGACAACTCCTGTGATAAATTGTGCCTTGTCCTGAAAACGCCTGCCAAAATTTTCCAACCTTAAATTTTAATGTGTTGAATCTTTCCATTGGGCCTCTTAAATTTAGATTTAGTAATGTTTTAAGGACTTATCACAACTGATTGTAGAGAACAGGTTTAGGACAGGTCTTTTAAGTGGGGATTCTTGTCATATATAATCTTTGTTGGGGAGATTGTGGGGGCCCAGATTTTCCTCTATCCTCTAAAGTTCTTCCAGCTGGTCTAAAAATTAAATTTACATGAGGCAGATTAACAGGAGAAAAAGGCCCAAAGTTTAATTACATATACACAGAGGCCCGATGATGAAATTGAGACCCAAAGAAATGACCAAGGCAGGCAATTTTTACACGTTATCAACAAAGAAACAATAAACCCATGAGGAATTGGCAGGACAGTTCAGTTGTTTGGGAGTTTCAAGTAGTAAGGAATTCTATACAGAATTTGGCCTGGGGTATTTAATAAATAAAAGTAAAGGACAGTTTACATAGTCTTTTTGGCTCTGGGTTCTCTGTCTCTGGTGATAAGGATGTCTCTTTACCTCCAGGTACAGAGAGGGTAACTTTCAGATAGTAGAATTATTTCCTGCTTTTTGGACATAAAGTAGGGTCAGAGTGTTCTTTTTACACTAGCTGTTTCATTTCATAAGTAACTTTTAATTCAGAATAATCACTATGCCAAAGTGGCACACTTGGGGGTGGCCTGGGTTTGGCCCCTACAGTTGCTTGTCATCTGCCATTAGATCCACCACCATCCAGATATTTCATTTGGTTCTTTTTTTTTTTTTTATTTTTTTTTTATTTTAGATTTTTTTTTTTTTAATTTGTCAGAAAGAGAGAGCGTGAGAGAGAGAGAGCTAGCACAGGCAGACAGAGTGGCAGGCAGAGGCAGAGGGAGAAGCAGGCTCCCCGCCGAGCAAGGAGCCTGATGTGGGACTCGATCCCAGGATGCTGGGATCATGACCTGCGCCGAAGGCAGCCACTTAACCAACTTAGCCACCCAGGCATCCCTTCATTTGGTTCTTGAAAGACAAATTACTAGGAAAACCCTAGTCTTCCTAGAGTGGGGGCTCAGACACGCTATATCCAATAAGCTAACAGGTGCTGCTTATGCTGATGGTTTGGCACCCCCTGAGGATCAGGACTCTAGTTGACCATTAAAGGTCTCTATTAGGAGTCAGTGTTCAATTACATACCAACTACATAACTCTGGGGAGGTTATTTCTCCTCTCCTATTCTCAGGTTCTTTTTAAGCAAACCAACATATGCTACTGTACAGTCGTTATGTTGATCAAACTAGAAACTCAGTATGAAAAATCTTTACACATTGGGAAAAATGATTTTATATTCTGACTCTACTCTGCTATTTACAATCTATAGAACTTTGAAGTACTTACCTAACATAGCTAAATTAATGTTTTCTTACTTCTAAATATGATTTCTCTATTGTGCAGTTACAGGAATTAAATTACACATTATTGATAAATATAATATTTTTAATACAGAGCCTGAAATGTAAGGGCACAAAATAAATACTAGGTCTTTTTGCTTTCTTGTTTTCCTTCTCTAGGCAAATCATTTTCTCCATATTTATGGTTAGGAAACAGGATAAATATAATTGCTCATATAAATAAAGCTGAAAAATATTTACTATCAAATGCTTACTACATGCTGGACACCATTCTAGGCACAGGGAGTAGAAAAATGAACAGAATATGTGAGTGTCTTCAGTCATGGGAAAGAAAGACAAAAAATACAAGCGTACAAATAATATAATTAAAATATCCAGTTTGCCCCAAATGAAATTCTTCATCACAAAATCTGGAAATCAGTATAGCATGGAAACATGCTCCTTCTATAAGAAAAGAAGAGGGAGGAAAATAAACTGATAATTATAAGGATTTCTTTGTTGAACTGGAAGATGCTAGAATCAATTAATGTCACCACATGCTACCACGGGAAAGTTAAAAAATAAAAGCACTGCCCTCTGCTTTAGTATGTATTAATATGGTGGAATAACTCAGCGACCAGTATTCCTCTGCTACACATAAGCCAGTGCAAAAGCACTAACCTTATTAAGCTGTGAATTCAGCCCTTTACAGCTCCTGCACTGTTACTGGTCACCACTATGGGCACTATTTTGCAATTTGTTACAGGAAGAATGAAGAGGAGTAATGTGGACAGAAAACAGTCACATGGAATGACAATCCAGCAGAAGGAGTAAACTCTGCATTTGCATAAATTTCAGGTAGAACGTTAAAACTCATACAAGTAGAAAATGGAAATTCAGCTGATCTCTGGAGAGCTTAAATGACAGGAGACACAGGTGATACATGGGTGAGACAGAATGACCTGAAAATTCCCCTACATGACGGTGACATTGAGGTATCATGAGAGGATTTTAAGATGTAAATCAGTTTATTAAAAATACTCAGAACTGGGGTGCCTGGGTGGCTCCGTTGGTTAAGGGTTTGCCGCCTTCAGCTCAGTTCACGATCTCAGAGTCCTGGGATTGAGCCTCACGTCGAGCTCTCTGTTCAGTAAGGAGCCAGCTTCTCCCTCTGCCCTTCCCCCCACTCCACTTCTCTCTCTTGCTCTTTCCCTCAAATAAATAAATAAATAAAATATTTTTAAAAAATACTCAGAACTTAATATATTTCTGGAATACTTAACATCATAAATGTTTGAATTGATGGAAAAAAAAACTTGTGTCTTATCAAGCAATTGTCTTTTAGTAGTTAAATGATGTCCACTAAAAATGCTTTTTCTGTTGATTCTTGATCATCATTACAGCCTTCTGAAAACACTTGAGATGAATATGACCACCATTCCACATACAGAGCTATGAACATTTTGGAAGAAGAAGAAATGAGGAATACGTTTAACATTTAGTGCTGACCCTTAATGTGTGGTGCTTGAACTTCCTGGTTATACAAATAATGTCTATTGCATTAGATTATTGTAAAAATGAATAGAAAAATGTTCTAGAAAGATGTCTCCCAAAATAAAATGAATTAAAATATTTGGGACAATGTTAGATTTAGAGATATTAAATATTCTAGCAAATAAGATACCTACATGAAGAGAAATTTCTGATAGAGAAATTAGAATACAAGAATTTTGTATGCTACCAAATTCTTTGTTTGTTTGTTTGTTTGTTTTTTTCTGATTTGTTGGACACCTAATTTATCTGTAGGTTGGAAATGTTTAAACTAAGAAGTGGGTATGTAAATGAAACAGAATACATATGGGATTTTCATTTGTGGGTTGGTTGGCTTTGGTTTTGATTTTAGAGATAAGTTCTGTCTGCTCCAAGCTCTGAAAATGAAATATTGTGGTCAGGGGGTAAGGCTTTTCACTTGAGAAAAGAGAAATTAAAACAAATATGGTAAAACCGGCCACTAAGAAGGCAGACTTACTTAATGGGGAAATGCACCAAGCTTTTTAAAATTAGGCCTTAAGAAAAATGAAAACAAAACAATCTGGTTAATTAGAGAACGCTAAAAATGTGGCAAAAATAGCCAAGTCCAAAATTGGCTTAAGGTCATGTGATCCTTGAAACATAGAACTACATCCAGAGGATCATGAACAAATGGAAATAAAGCACTCTATGGAGTAATGGAAGGAATTGGTAAATCTAATTTTCCGTAACTTTTAAGGAATCATAGTACAATTAGTATGTGGTAAAAATAAAACAATAAATAGAAAGATAATTAAATCTTCATTCAAAACATGAAATGGATAAAACTCCACACTGGATATTTTGGTTTTATTTTTTCATCAAGATCTGAAAATAACCTGTTATGTGATACCAAAAAAGTCACCTAACCTTCCCGGACCTGTTTCCACTAAAAGAAAATGGATTTGATATTTCCTTGTAGATATAATAATGTGTTATTCTACAGAAAACTTCATTATTTAGAATCCTCAATTATGGCTGCTCTTCAGATTAAACCATGTCTTTTTTCCTCCTCAAATTTGGGAAGGTTTCAAAGGAGAAGAGAACTAGAGAGAAAGGGTGATAAAAGACATGTGTTTCCCTGAATATCGGTGCGATGTTGCAGCTATGTGAGGAACCAGCTGCTGGGCTGCTTGCAACTTCTCAACACGTTGTGAACCCTGTCTCAAGGGCTCCACTATTCAATATCAAGTTTTCTTTCTGGAGCCTCTTTCTTCAGTCACAAAACTTCAGAAAGAATGAACAATAATTTCTAGATGAGGATCCTGGCTGAACCACATCCTCTCTCAGAGATCCAATATGCAATCTGTCCATAGTGGCTTACTTTGCTTCGTTTTATACATTTAATATTTGGCTTATAGGATAGGGAGAATAAAGGAAGAAGAAAAGGACCGAAGCTCCTCTCAGGCTGGAGAGAGGGAACATGCATCATATTTTTGCGACAAAATTCTATTCAAAATCCAAGGAAAATCACTTGTGACTTTTTAGCCAATATTTTAAACAATTTCAAAAGATCAGATGGAAAGATAATATCACCACACTGCTTGCTACACAGCCATCTCTATCAGCACGCAGACCCTCATATCACCACCCAGCGTCATATAGCCACACATGCATACACAGACACCAGCTCCTGCTGACACACACACACTTAAATGCCACAAATACGCCTACCCACAGACACACATTCCCTCTGAATGCATCACTGTGATATTGTGATTTATAATAAGAAATAGATATTTGCTCCTCAGCCGCATTTCTGGCAGAGAGCTCCTAAAATCCTTGAGAATTTTTGAATGATGAGAGCAGCAAAGGTGTTTCTTATTATGTTCATAAGGTGATTTTTGGACCATGCCCTTGAGTGGGAGCTGGTTGTCAGGGCTACCAATTTGTGATTCAAGTGTTGGAACTTTGAGTCCCACCCCCTGACTTCTGTGGATGGGAGAGGAGCTGAAGGTTGAGTCAGGTGTCTATGGTCAATGATTTCATCCATCATGCCTGTGTAATGAAGCCTCCATAGAAACCCAAGAGGATAGAGTTCAGAAAGTTTCCAGGTTGCTGAACCTATGAGGATGTGGAGAGAGTGGCCTGCCTGGAGAAAGTATGCTCTTGCTGTATGCCTGGCCCTGTGTATTTCTTCTCTCTTACTGTTCCCAAGTTATATCTATCCTTTTATAATATTGATAATCTAGTAAGTAAAATAATTATCTTGAATTCTGTGACCACTCTAGCAAGTTAAATGAACCTAAGGGGGCAAGGGGGGATCATAAGAACCTCTGATTTATAGCCAGACAGTCAGAAGTACAAGTAACAACGTAGACTTGCAACTGGCATGTGAAGTCTTGTGGGATGGAACTCTTAACAGGTGGGGTCTGCAGCTGGCCAGGTAGACAGTGTTAGAATGGAGTTGAGTTGTGGGGCACCCAGCTTGCGTTTCAGGGAATTGTTCCTTATTGTTGGGGGCACCCTCCATGTTGCAGTTGGGCCCAGGAACCCTCAAATATATACTGACACATATGCATATATCCATAAATCCATGAAACCACAAATGCACAGACTCTCTCTCTCTCTCACACATACACCCACACCACCCATTATTTTCAACCAAATGTGACTCTGCAGCAAATCATTTTCAAAGCAAAATCCATGATCCAACAGAAATGACCCTTATCAGGCAAAGGTCAAAGCGACAGCATGTTATTTTTCTTATTTTGGCAAGGGAAGATACTCAAAATAAAGAGAATAAGTTAAAAGGAAGCTTTCCTTGCTTTCAGCTTCTCCTAGATCCTACTTGGCCCCCAACCCATGCCCTGTGGATTTAATGGCAGTGTGGGGTGCTCCCACCAACAGCGTAATGGTTCTACCCTGAATGTTTGCAAGGAGAGGAGGCATTCTTAGTCTTTGACTATTGCTGGTGAGCCTCCCAAGTTTGTGAAATCAGAAGCCGGTTAAGAAGCCATGGGGTCTGTATGCAGCATTCGCACCCCTAACCACTGTCCTGCCCTGCGTATTAGCAAAAGCATTCACAGCCCATGCTTCTCCCTCCAACTTCAATGAGACTCAGAACTTCAGTCTCTGGGACAAGGTAAATGCCACTGCTTTGGTGTCAGTAGGAAAATCTACCACTTTGTTTTTTCCCTTTTACAGAAGAATATGTAGTGTTGCCAAATAAAGTATAAGAAACACATCCAACTTTGAATCCTAGGTAAACAATTAATTTAGTATAAGTATGATCCAAAAACTAACTGGGACATACTTACTTTAAAACTTGTCTATTTGAGATTCAAATTTACCTGGGCAGACTGTTTTTATTTGCTAACTCTCACAACTCAAACTCTAAATGAGAAAAGATAGAGTAGAGAAAGAACAATTTAAATTTAATATCTAAAAATTAAAACTAAGTGCAAGACACAAAAACAAAACATTGAACTAGGGAACACATCAGGCGCCCAGATCGTGGCTTCTAAAACCATTCTCTCAGAAGAGGAACAGGGGCTCCTTGGAGAAATGGCCAAATCTAGAACTGTGCCAGGAAACTCAGAAGATGAGCCTGAAGCAGCTCTTCAGGCCTGAAAGTAAGAAGTACTAAAACAAAATGCCAGAAACAAAGACAACCACGAAGGAAACCTCAGTGAGGTTGTTTATCAAGGAGCCACTGAGAACAACAACACCAACAACAGAAAAGAGCTTCCAATGGCAAAATCTGGAGCAACTTGGGGAGTAAAAGAAATGAAGTAGCTTCATATTATTAACCAAAGAGTAAGATAAATATCCCTGCGGCCACTCTGGTATAAATATATGACTCAATCAATCAATCAATCAATCAAAACCTTTTATGCAGAGTTCCAAATAATTTATGTAGGCACTAACCAAATGATTTGTGTAGGCAGTAGCCTCTCAAGGAAGTGAAGTGTAACCACTCCCCACCCTCCTTGCCTTACCTGGTGCTGCAGGTAAAGAACAACTTTGAAGCAGAGAAGCCTGTAAGATGCCCTCCAGCCCACTCTCAAGCTCCCATCAGCAGTGATAAGCTGTGCTGGTGCTGGTAGTATGGGATTCAATGGAAATGGTGCTTTGCCTCTGAGGTCTTCTTCCCCAAACTCCCAACTCCAGTTCAATCATGAGGAAAACGTCAGATGTGTCCCAGTAGAGAAGCATTCTACAAAATACCCAATCAGTATTCCTTAAAACTGCCAAGGTTATCTAAAGCAAGGAAAATCTGAGAAACCGTCATGGTTCAGAGGAGCTTGCAGAAACACGATGGCAAAATGTGCTGTGGCATCTTAGAGAAGGTCGTGATACAGAAAGAGAACATCAGGGGAAACCTGAGGAAATCTGAATAAAGTGTAGACATTATGTATTAATAGTGTACCAATATTTACATGTAACAAGATCAGTAATTGTACTAAACGTGCTATAAACCGGGGACAGCTGGGTGTGAGGTATATGGGAGTCTCTGTTATTATCTCCATAATTTTCTGAAAACTATCCTAAAAAATGAAGTTTATTTTAAGAGTTAAATCAGAGTAGGCAGTCAAGGAAGACCTAATTATGGAAACTCTTCCACCACAAAAGGGATTTTTAGGATACCTAAAAGCCACCCTAATGACCTGTCACTTGTTTGGGAGGGAGCTTTGCATGGGACTCTGTCCATGGTGACGGAAGAAAGAAATCTCTGCTCTGACCCACCCAAATGGGAAAACCAATTCCTGGTGCTTTCACAAGCTCTACATCTGCCTCCATGTTTTGAACAAATGCGATATGAATCATGGGTAGGTTTTACTGCAATAGTGATATAATTATGTCCAGAGAACAAGGAATGCTGAAATATTAGCCTCCTCTCCATAGCGTTCGGGAAGAAGGTAAACATGCAAAACCTAGCAAGGAAGAACCACAGATGCTCGCCTCATGATGCAGACTTCTCGTACAATCTTATTGGGTGAAATATTTGAAGATTTGGACAATATAGTAGGTTTTGGGCTCCTATTTCTCCTATTAATCTAACTTGGGGATTTTGCCATCCTGTTGACTATCAGATGAAGGAAGGAAGCGAAACAGGGTGTACACGTGAAATGGCTATGCTTTAGGGAAACCAGCTGTCTCGCTGGCTGCCCCGAGTGAGGAAAGCCAAGCAGAATGGCAGATGCAGGGGTAGAGGCAGAGTTTCTAGTCTTGTTCTTGAAGACAGTGGCCCTGCCTGTTACTAAATGCAATCCAATGAGTGTTTCAGATTTTGATCCAATTAGAAATGCCTTCCTCCCTGATGGTGGCCTTTCAAGAACTGGGCAGAGACAGGCCTAGGCAGGAAAGAGGCAGGAACTTCTTCTTTTTTTAGCATAACTTGTAAGAAAACAGTCTGTTGACCCAAAGAGTTTACATACAAATTCCCCTGGGTTACGATATTTTACTATTAGTTGAAAGAAATCTGATAACTCTCAGATAACTCAGACACAGAAAGGTTTCTGAGAACCTCTGCTGGGTGAGGAAACGGTTAATATCTGGGCCCGAGGAAAATGAATGGGGAGCATCACAAGACGGTACATGGAATAAATGGAACCAAATTCAATACAGACAGGCATCCTGGCAAAGAATCGATTTAAAAGGAAGTACAAAGTGATACCAACAATACCGTGTTAGGATATTTCTTATCACTCTGTGGAGCATTGGATGAACATATTGTCACTTATTGATTCCATACTTGAACAAGCAATCATTTTATTCCTTTGATTCTCTCCTAGATCATGAGAAGATCACGTTCATTGAAACATTTCAGGTCTAAATAAAGAATTCTGTAAGATACTGTGCTTACAATTGTAGAGATTGAAGTGTTAAAGACATTTACAGTGATGGTTTAATCTGATTTAGATGCGGTCAGCCAAGATTACTGGCTCTATTTAATGTAACTTGTGTCCATACAGAGTATATTGTCATGTGGATCACAAGGTAGTGGGTGACGTTGGTGTACCAGTGCACCAGGACACCAGAGAATATAACCAGTCCATACCTGGGACTCTGTTATTTAGCATACTTCTGGCCACAAGTCAGATACTAACTGAATAACTGTAGCTGAAAATAACATGGATTATTTTACTTTTTGAGATGACCATAAATTCAGAGATTTGGTTCACACCCCAAGCATGTCATAAAATTATGTCTTTCTTGATTTCTTAAAAATCTGATTCTTTAATCTATTGGCAATGTCTCAAATTATAAAACATGATTATAAGGTGGCTGTGACAACTCCACGGGTTAGCTCTTCGCCATAACACCTATAGCAAGAAGATGCAAGCACATGCTCCCCAGCACCTCTCTCTTTATTTAAGAAGTTCAGAAGTCCATCCTACTTCTGTCCACCAGGAGATGTCTCTTGTGTCTCATTGACCAGTAGTAAATGTTCCCCAAATGAAGGAATGGTAAAATTAGGATACAACTATTTTTCAGCTTCTTTTTTTAAAAGGTTTTAATTATTTATTTGAGAGGGAGTGTCTGAGAGAGCATGAGCAGCAGGGAGGGAGAGAGGGTCAGGGAGAAGCAGAGTCTCCACAGAGCAGGGAGCCTGGCTTGGGACTTGATCCCAAAACCCTGAGATCATGACATGAGCCAAAGGCAGACCCTTAACCCACTGAGCCACCCAGGTGTCCTATTTTGCAAGTTCTAATGAATGAATGGATCTAACCAATAATCGCAGTGACTACAGACATCACCATAGAAGAGAAGATCAGACATGGTATGCCTTTTGTTGGATGAAGGAGTGTTGCCAAAAAAGATCAAGTCTGATCAAGACTCTACATCCAGCTTTCAATGTGCAGGAAATACAAAGGACCCCTGGAAGATGATAAACTATACAGTAAGAATGCAATCAGTAAAACCCACACAGTGGGAATATCTACCAGAAAAATAATCAGTTTCTTCAACAAATAAATTGCAAAAATTAAAATTAAAGAGATGAGTAGAGGAATCTACAAATATACCTCTGAGATCTAACAAGTGTGTGAGTATTATTTGCATCTTGATTGAAACAACCAACCATGAATATAAAAAAGATTGCTGTCAATTTTAAGCTCTATTTTAAGAGGTCATTTCTGCCAGAAAAAAAATGGGGTGACCATCACTGTTTGCTCAGGCTCTTATGAGCCATCTTACTGACATGGCTTGGGATTGCCTATGTTGCCATACACACTAGGAAAAGTTATTTCCAAACAGACCTATTTTAGGTTCACGGTATACTCACAGACACTTTGTTTGCTTCCGGCCTTTCCTTTCCCACTGGGACTAGTTTCAGAAGAGCCAACTGTTATAGAAGTATTTTGGGTCCAGAGCTATTCAAGGAAGTGTTCAGAATCTCTTGAGAAAGTCTGCTCTCAAGAGGCAAGCAGCAGTAACACCATGGGGCTCAGAGACACAAGACTCCATAATGTACCCTGAGAGGGGGTGGCCAGCTGTGTCTTTCTAAACTCGGAGGCGCAGTAGTAGTGTAGGTCTCTATCTTTAAGGCTACCTGCAGTGAACACATCTAGCATCCTTCAATCTTCAGTTCATCCACACATGCCGAGGCTCTTGAACAATATTTTTCTTTTTCTTTCTTTGTTTCTTTTTTAGATTTTATTTATTTATTTGTGTGTGAGAGAAAGAGCATGAGTGGGGGAGGAGGGCAGAGTGGAAGGAGAGGGAGAAGCAGGCCCCCACTGAGAAGGGAACCCGATGTGGGAATTGATCCCCGGACCCTCAGATCATGGGCTCAATCCCAGAACCCTGCTGAAGGCAGACGCTTAACCAACTGAGTCACCCAGGCACCCCAACATTTTTCTTATCCTTTTCTGACTTTTATTTCCTCAGTTTCTCTCATAGTTGTGTAATGTTTAATTTTCATGTAAAATTACTTGTAATATAATATCTAGCACTTCACTTCTCTAAGTGAACTCTATTGATTCAATTATTAGTCCTCAATGTGTTTCCAGGGAAGCATAAATTTAAAGATGAGAATCTGAAATTGATTCTCCAATACTATTATATTTAAAGCCTTCAATGTTCATTTTATCAGTTATAAAAGGGACTGTGACAGCCCACAGCATACACTGACAACATTGTTATATAAATTATCCCCTCTGAAATTGTAAGCACTCATAGAAGGCAACTTTTTGATTGATCAAGGATTTCTACCCTCAAACATTTTGGGCAGAATAAGTAGTAATATGGATAGTAATAAGGGTTGCTTCTTGGTATACCAGAGGACTTGAGATAAGAAAATGCTTAGCTCACATATTTCAATCACAACCTCAAAATCCGGTTATGGAAATCCTCATCAGGAGACACAGCCATCGTCTATTAAACTGGAAACTTGGGAGATCATTGATCACCATGTATCTCTCAGGTCAGTGAACCAAACAGGCAAGAAGTGGAATTACTGTCCTGACCAGGGTGATTGATCTTGACCATCAAGGAGAAGTTGGGTTTTTAGACACAATAAGAATAAGGGAAGATTATGTCTGGAATGCAGGAAATCTCCCTGGATGCCCCTTATTATTCCCTTGCCCTATGAATAAAAGTTAATGGAACTCCAGTACCCATAGGACTGTTGATAATCCAGACTCTTCAGAAACAAAGATTTTGAACTCTGGCTAAGAAACCATGTTTGCTGGGGACAAAGGAAATATGGAATAAAAGACGTAGAAGGAAGTTATAACTACCAGTTGCTGAAACCTGACCAGTTACATAAATAACCACTATAATAGCTATGAGTATTTCTTCTTACTTTTGTGATATATTAACAAATCTCCCTTTTCCACCTGTTAATTGTGACATGTTAATAGTGGTTAAGACTGCATCTCAGTATTTATAGTCAAAGGAGATCTAATGGGTAATGTGTCACAGTTCAAAAAGGGAAGGCTGTTCTCCAGAGATGAAGAAAGTGGCATACCAGACTTGATACTCTTTTTTAGAGAGGGAGTTAGCTTGTTTTTATTTATAGGTGGGATAGTTACATCTCATTACAAAGAAGCATGATTTTACTAGTCACTTTACTTTGGAGTTACACTAGGTCACAGTGATGTATCTACAGGGCAAGTTGTGCAAAGTGGGTGGTGGTGATTTTGAGCTGTGTTAAGTTGGCTAAGCTATAACTAACTTTCCCAGAATTCCCTTTCCTGGATTGAGCAGCATTAGTGTTGGCCACAAGAAAAACTGTGTGGTGTCTGGGTGGCAGAAATAAAGCACCAACCTTTAAAATCAGAAGGTTGTATTCATGATTGCCGAAACTTAGAAACATCCAAGATGTTTTTCCTTAATTGAATGGACAAACTGTGCCAATCCATACAGCGGAGTATTACCCAGCAATCAAAAGAATGGAGCTGTGAAACCAGGGAAAGGCATGGAGGAAGCTTTCGTGCATAAGGCTAAGTGAAAGAATCTAGTTTGAAAAAACTCTATGATTCTGGAAAAAGCACAACTCTAGAGAGAGTAAAATTGATCAGTGGTTGTGGGAGGAGAGGGGTCAGGTGAGAAGGAGGAAGGAGAGATTAATGGGGGAGCACAGGGGAGTTTCAGGGTGGCAAAGTCACTCTGTGTGATCTTATAACAGTGGGTACATTTCGTTGTGCATCTGTCAAAAGTCCATAGAACAATATAGCACAAGGAGTGAGCCCTGATGTAAGCACAGACATTAGTTAGTAATTCTCAATACTGGTTCACCAATCATCAAATGTCCCACCCTATGCAACGTACCAATGCTAGAGGAAACTGTGGGGAAAGGAGAATATGTGCAAACTCTCTGTGTTTTTAGCTCTTTTCTCTGTAAACCTAAAACTCTAATAAATAAACACTATTAATTAAAAAAAAAAAAACACCTGAAGGTGATGGTTGTTTAGAAAAAACAAGAGGCAAATATCCTTGCTTCTCCCTGCCTCCCAGCCAGCAATCCTTCCTCTCGTCCACCCTGCTGGTCAGTAGCAGCTCCAGGACCACTGCCAGATGCTGAGCTGAAGTTCACAGGTACCAGAAAGACTAACAGCCATCCATTGACTTCTCTCTGCCCTTCAGGGCTACCCCCCGACCAGCTGTGGGTGCCCAGCTTCCTGGAAGGTGTGGTCCATGCACCCTTGTCAGGACTGTCTGTGACTCTTTCCTGACCCTTTTCAGAATGTTACTTTCCCAACTTCTGTAATTGTGTAAGATCTAATTCCTGCTATAAAGTCCTTATTCCATAATACATAACCTGCTTCTGTTTCCCTGATTGAACCTTAACGGAACAGGCTTAAAAATATGGTCTATTTCTTATTCTAAAGAGCCCTCAGTGAAAGAGCAATGTCTGTGATCACACAGTGAAATTAAAAGAGCATTGTGAGGGGCGCCTGGGTGGCTCAGTGGGTTAAAGCCTCTGCCTTCAACTTAGGTCATGATCCCAGGGTCCTGGGATCGAGCCCCGCATCGGGCTCTCTGGGCAGCGGGGAGCCTGCTTCCCCTTCTCTCTCTCTCTGCCTGCCTCTCTGCCTACTTGTGATCTCTGTCTGTCAAATAAATAAATAAAATCTTTAAAAAAAAAAAAAGAGCATTGTGAAAACAGGGAAGAAATTCCCATTGCTTCATTGCCTGGTCCAGACCTTCAGTATGTGTTTCTGTCCATGTACCTATGAATAAAGACTTGACCTGAAATTGCAGTGTATATTTAAAGGGAGTTTGCTATTAGGCTTCTTGCAGAATTGGTAACATGCTCCTGTCCGGGCCACTTAATTTGTACACCTTATCCAGGCACACATTTTGCATAATAAATGAATAGTAACTCACTCCTCTGCTTGATAAGTGACTAGGCATTGTATATTTTAAGCAAGTAGACCACATCTAATTCAAACTGCTTTTAATAGTGTGTATTTTTCTCCCAACAGCTGCTGCATGCAGTAGAGATAACTCTGAACCAGACCACAGTGTTTATGTAAAAACTCCAGGACAGGGTGTATTATCTGGCATAATTACACCTTTGAAAGATGCAAATGTGAAAGCTGAAACCCTGAACATCCAGGGAACTGTGTTCTAATTAACTAATTCCCTGTGTTTTGTGGCCATTGTTAGAGATATCATTTTATGGATAATCAGTCTGTTGCGACCGAGTGTGCACATGCGTGCCTGTGTGTGTGTGTGTGTGTGTGTGTGTGTGTGTTCACATTGTGGTGTTTCAGTGATGTCACTATTTCTATTAGCTGCTCCATAGTTATCTCCTAGGAGACAGGCAAAAATACAATTCTACTGTCTTTAATGCTTCCTGTCCATTCGAATGAGGAGCTGCTAGTCACTCTGAGAGCCAGCTGATGATAAAATTCTCAACAGGGTGCTTTTATAGTATTTGACCTAATAGGATCCTTACATAACACACAATGACCCTCATTATCTAACCCCGACTGCCTCTCTACCCTCATCTGTCTCTTGCTTTTCTTTGTATCACACGCTCCAGACATCTCTCGCTATCTTTAGTTCTCTGAAGTTGCCCTGTCTTGTTCCTCTTCGGGGTTTATCTATGGGCTGCAGCATACCTCTGTTTTCTCCAACTGTTCTTTCTACTTTGTCTACCTAATTTC
Organism: Enhydra lutris kenyoni; assembly: GCF_002288905.1. Lineage (NCBI taxonomy): Eukaryota > Metazoa > Chordata > Mammalia > Carnivora > Mustelidae > Enhydra > Enhydra lutris. The sequence continues at coordinate 6,459,219 of NW_019154098.1, read as the reverse complement.
TATTTATTCCCCAAGATCATCATCCAACTTCTTCTGGAGTTTTTCACATTTCAGTGGGTACACAGTAAATGACTTTCAGTGACTCACCCTGGGGATCACTTTCGAGTTATTTTCATTTTTAATTTTTGTTCTGTTCACAACTCTCCAATTTCCATGTGGTTCCGTATCTTGCCTGGAGATCTTCTCCCAGCGTATGTGTGATAATGCAGCCGACTAAGGACAGACTGTTCTGCTCAACATACCATAATTCCCTGGTCCTCACCACCCCCTGAGCCCTTGCTCTGACTCTTAGCACGGGACAGAGAAATCAGACAGCACCATCAGGAGAGAAATGGTCCATCTGCAATGACACAGACACAGCCAGACTGTATGACGCTAAGCAGAATAGAGAAAGACAAATATCATATGATTTCAATCTTATGTGGAATTTAAAAAGCAAAACAAACAAGCAAAGAAAAAAAAGAGAGAGAGAGAGGCAAACCAAGAAATAGACTCTTAACTCTAGAGAACAAATTGGTTGTTATCAGTGGGGAGGTGGCAGGGGATGGGGGAAGTAGGTGATGGAGATGAAGGAGACCACGGGTTGTGATGAACATCAGGTGTTGTACAGAAATATTGAATCACTATGTTGTACGCTTGAAATTAATATTACACCATAGTTAATTCACTGGAACTTAAATAACAACTCTAAAGAAATAAAGAGTATTTACAGACCCTCTAAAAACAAAAGGTCCAACTAAGCATCCTAAGTATAAATTAATTCATTATTTTTTTTTCTCAGCCATCTGAAAAAGACATGATGTCCTCAATTTCAGTGCAAATTTAATCAAGGTATGAAAGACATATGGATGATTGATATTCACTAATAAAAATAACAATAGCAATAATGTCTAATATTTATTGGGCACTTAAAATAATCTTGATAGAGTTCTAAGTGCTTTGACATGTGTTAACTCCTTTAATCCTTATTAAAAATAAAAGAATTAGTTACTATAATTATTCCCATTTCACAGAATGAGCAAATCAAGGCACAGAAAGAATACGTGTGAGCTTTACTCTAGCAATCAAGCAAGTGAGGTCCAACACACCTGAGGATGCGTTGAAGACAAAGGAGGCTGAACTGAACTCACAGTCTTCAGTCCTCAGCGTAGGTGCTTTTTCCGCTTTGACCTCATGATGCAGTGAAGTAAGTCACGTAACCATTCTTACTGACGTCTCCAGCCTTAGCTTAAATGAGATTTCCTGAGATTCCTCTAGCCATTTTCCACTTGCTGTATATTATACTCTATAGATTCTACAGAGAGAAGTCTGTTTTTTTTTTCTTCACTTACCAAAATCTGTATTAAGATACTTATTTTCGTAGTCCATTTCATACTTTCTGTCTGCATCCCTGGGCTAGAATGTCTTCAAGAGCAGAGACCAGATGTTCACCACTAGACCCAGTCTCTGTTCAGTACCTGTCACATAGAGGCTCTTATTAAGTATCTGTTGAATGCAAAAAATAATTATATCCACACATGTATTTCAGCTCTATTAGAAAAAAATGGAGCATTTAAAATGATCAGTTCTATAAAAATTAGAAGACTTGGGACACCTGGGTGGCTCTCAGTTGGCGAAGCATCTGCCTTCGGCTCAGGTCATGATCCCAGGGTTCTGGAATCAAGCCCAGCATCAGGTTGGCTGCTCAGTGAGAAGTCTGCTTCTCCCTCTCTCTCTGCCCCTGCTCATACTCTCTTTTCTTAAATAAATAATCTTTAAAAAAATTTAAAGCTTTACTGTTGATACCAGATATTAGTGGTGTGTCAATTAAAAGTTTGGAACCAGGAGATTCTTCAAAGTGGACATATCACATTTAGAATTTCATGATCAAGCCAATTGTATAGTTTTATCATGTACGAGAAAGTTACTAATTAAATTCTAATCGATACTTTGTTGATGGTGGACCTGCGACAGGCTTTGCATGAAATCCTGAGATACAAAAGAAATAATGTGGCTCCTGCCATCAATGAGTCTATAGTGGGATAAGAGATAAATACAAACTTTGAGAAAGGACTCTGGTTATTCCCTGCCTTTATCTAGGTGAACAAAGGGGTGAAATAGAACAGTGCCTTATTTATTTCCTCTTACTTCCCACAACCTAAAGGATCACTATGATGCAGAGCAGAGAAATCAATTGGTTTGCTGAGAAGGGGATGCAGAAATCATAACCAAGTCTTGAAATTTCCAACAATTTTGTGAGATACATGTACTTTTACCAGGGACTTATTAGAAAGTCAATGGCTGCAGTTACTAAGGCTGTAATTCAGTGGTGGAGCCATGTCCCCATGGGAAGACACAGAGCTTCTTTAGAAAGCATCATCTCTACAAAACCACAAGCTGATCTTCTTGGGCACAGAAGAAGCCCCATGGAGAACATTCACTCGGGTCTTCTAGTTTTTTGTTTTTTTTTTTCCATTGTGTTTTTATCTTTTTTTATTATGTTTAATTAGCTGACATATAATATCTCTAGGTCTTCTAGTTTATTAAACCCTTCCCAAGCCTGAATGTTTCCCTCATTTCAACTCAAAAAATCAATAGTTAGAAGGAATTATTACCTGGGTCCCCACTTATTCTATTAGTGTTTCTTTTGTTCATTTATTCATTTGCTTATTCATTAACACGGGTGTTTTTGATGTGTTGGGCACTCTTTCAGGCATTAGAGATCCAGTAGAGAATAAAATAGAAAAAAAAAACTTTTTCATGGAGCTTATATTCCAATGGAATATAATAAAATTATATATTATTATATATAATGTATACTATATAGGATAATCACGATCATTATCATATTTGAGTCCCAAAGCAAGAGCAAAAGAATCATCTATAATGTACAAAGGAGACATCTGTCCCAGATACCTCACTGGATTTTCAAAAGATCAAATAAGAATATGCAGACCAGCTATTAGCAGCCATGTGTTCTAACATTCAAGACTTATAGGAAATTCACTACTTTTAACATTTCATAGGACTCTCCTTTACCCTCCTGATATCTGCAGGGATTCTTTCTTTGGTGAGGGTTGGGAGGAAACTATTCCTGGATTCATCTGGCACTAATTTTCAGCTTCCACTAAATTCTCCCATGAAGCTGGCTTCAGGTGGCTCCTCCCATTTCTAGGCTGCTGTGTTTTGACCTAAATGTGGAACACCATCCCTTTGCCTTCAATTTCACAAAACACTACTCATCACAGCCCATTGTGCTGAGTAGACTTTACAATAATTCACAGTAACAGAAGGTTGTTTAAGAACAGCCAAGCACAACAAAGCACAGGAATGAAGAAAACTTGCAGTTGTATGCTAGGCAGCCTCATTCTTGAATCCTTCAGTAATCTCGTCCCACTACCAGCCTACTAACCCCACACAACCACCACCAGAAGTAAGCACACACTTAGGGTCGTGTGCAAATACACTCACCGACGAATCTGCCTGCTCACCATTCTCTGCTTGGGTTCTAGCCTGTTCCTATCTTGCTGAACATTCTCTACGTTTGATCTACTTTTCCCTAATTCCCTTACTGCCAGTAGAATGTAATCTCCAAAAGGGCAAGGAGCTGCTGTTCTGATCTATCAGGCATTGAATCTCTAGGGTTTAGAGCAGGAATCAGCACAATGCAGCTTCTGAGCCAAATCTGGTCCACCACATGTTTTGGGGTGACCTGTGAATTAAAAGTTGTTTTTATATTTTAAGTGGTTGGAATACTAATTCAAAAGAACAATGCTTAGTGGCACGTGAACATTGCGTAACATTTAAAATGTCAGTGTGCGAGGATAAAGCTTTCCTTTTCGTTTCCTTGCTTGTCATTCACAAAGCCATCCTCATCCTTTCACAGGTCACCAGTAGGGGCTTCTATGCTGCAATGGTGGTCACACTGTGACGCAGGTGGTGTGTTTATTTCCCTCTTTACAAAAAACATTCACCAGCCCCTGGATTAGAGCATCACCTGTTAGATGTAGGCATTCAGATGGTATTTCCTGAATATTTAATCAAAAAAGGAGAGACCACTGCTAAATTGAATCTGTCTCCTTGTGTTTGTAAGTGATCACGTAATGTCCACTGAGTCTCCGCAGCTTCGGTTACATGGTACGGGACGAGTCTGATCCACATTGTCAATCTCAAGAAACCCTGAGGGTCGAATGTAATGTAAACGTGCTTCCAAGTCTGACTAACTTCTAAATTTACAGGGTGGTTGGGAGTGGGAGGAGAGGAGAGAAGGTGAGATCGTAGAGAACGTAGAAGGTGTTGTGGGTTTCCAAAGATCTTTAGAGTTCAATGAAAATGGCCAAGGAATCGAGCCCCACAACTTAATTTCTCTCTGGCCTCTGACTTCACAAATTACTATTTATCTCATAATGATTATATAATCATTAACAAACTAAAATAGAGGGAAAAGCCCAAGTATTCATGGAACAGCAGGCCCTAGTCACCTTGTGGGCTGTCTTCAGTCAAGACCGTGAAGTAGAAAGACAATAGAAGCTTGTTTAATATATTTGAGGTGATGGATAAAACCTCCTGAGGCTCCGTTTTCTCACCTGTTCAACTGATAGTCAAAATTTTCCTTCCCTTCACAATGTCGTTTTGAGGCTTAGGTGAGAGATTGTACCGTCGTGGTCTACACACTGCCCTGTGATCTAGCGCATGGTAGGTGCACCAGGATGAAACACAGCTATTGATTTTTTTTCTTTTGTTTTTTAAAATTTTATTTATTTATTTGAGAAAGAGAGAGACAAAGATAGTGAGAGAGAGCAAGAGCAGGGAGGAAAGGGAGAAGCAGGCTCCCCGCTGAGCAGGGAGCCTGACTCAGGGCTTTATCCCAAGACCCATTACCTGACCCAAAGGCAGAGCTTAACCCACTGAGTTACCCAAGCATCCCAGTTTCTTGATTCTGAAAGGAGCTTTGACTGAGGCTCTAACTTGCCAAATAACATATGTATGATTTGTGTTGCTTGGATCCAGCCCCAAATGTCTCAGACTCATTTCTAGAAGGTAAAGTTCAAAAAGTATATGATTAAATTCCACACAAAAACAACCGAAAACCCCTCCAAACAGATGCAAGTGTCATCACGATCAAGCAACAGAGTACATTTTAATGCTTTTATAATAAAGCAGAGCGAGTACATTGCGTTCCCATCAGCCCAGTGAGCGGCAGGGATATTACACGGTAATGTGAGTTACAGTGTCTGAGAGCCGTTATTTCCAAAGCTGTATTAATAACCCTTGTGCCGTCTCCAAGGAGGTTGCCATGGGACTCCTCCGATGTGCTCGCTGCAGACATCTGGAGGCCAGAACAGGTCCCTGTGAAGAAAACGAAGTGGTTGAGGAAGGCAGGCTTTCAGATAATTAAGCAATCCACCTTGTAAACATTTGCAAAGGAGATGCAGGTTAGGCAGGCCTCCCTGACCTTGGTTTACATCAGAATTATTGAGAGAATTTGGTAACAACGAAGAAATCTTATGCAGATTATTGGAGGCAGATGCAATTTGGTGCTACCTTCCAGCAAATGTTTCTCCCTCTCCGATGGTTCCTTCTCTTTCTCTGTTTCTCCTTCTGCTTCGATTGTTAAATATTCCACTGTCTCATTCATCTATTGATTCAAAAAAATAACAAAAAGCAAAAATATTTCCTGTGTCATTTTCCAATACTAGGTTCTGGGTATTCTTTTTAAATAAAACAAACAGGATCATTGTCCTTGAGTAGTGCATAGCACATGGGGCCTATCTTTTCAATTTTTAGTCTTGACTAACGCTAATCCTTTATTCTGATGCCCACTCAGCTTCCCAAGGCTTGTCTCCACGTGGGAAGACATGCATTCAGAGAGGGGTTCATGGTCTCCTTGGGACTCTTTCAACATGCTCTCATTTGTTTCTCTATGAATTCATTCATTATTTACTGCTTCGGTCCACAGTTCTTCATTAAATGCTCTTGTGTGCACTTGCACTCTTCGAGGTAATAAAGATAACACATTGGATACATCCTCGAGGAATTGAAATTCTGATGGGAAAGACTGGAAACAAATACTGAGGATACAGAATGAAATGATCTATACAAAAGGCAGCACATAATTAAATGTTTATTCAGAGGAGAGACTGACTCATTGAATATCAGGTGCTGCGAATGAAGTCGTGGAAAATGTCTTTAGAAAAGAGAGATATTGGAAGTAGTACATGCTTTCCCACATAGACTGGGTTATTGGCTGAACTGTGTTCTCCCAAATTCGTACCCAGCCCCCAGGACCTCAGAATGAGACTATATGGGAGACAGGGTCTTTAAAGGGAGTGATTAAGTAAAAAATGCAGGCATCTGCGTAGACCTTAATTAAATGGGACTGGCGTCTTATAAGAGGAGAACTTTTGGACATGGACATATATAGAGAGAAGACCATAGAGAGACACAATGGAAAAAAATGGACATTAATAAGCCAAAGAGAGAGGCCTCAGAAGAAACCAACTCCACAGACTCCTTGATCTTTGACTCTCAGCCTCCAGAACTGTGAGAAAACACATTTCTATTGTCTAAGCTACTACCCAGTTGGTGGTATTCTGTTATGGCAGCCCAAGCAGACTGCTATCATGAGGGACTTAGGGATTCAGATCCTCTTCCATGAGGCATTGCCCTGTCCCTCCCACCTTCGTCATTCTTGCTGTAGAAGTCTTGAGCCTCCTCTATTTTTTTCTTACTTGTTGTCTGTGTGTGGGTCACACTGCTTTCCTCTGCCTTAGAAGCTTCACACTGATCATGCTGGGGCTTAGCTGTTTTGTGACATTATTTGTACAGTGGGAAAAAGAAGCCAGGTCTCAGGACCCCATAAAATCCTGACTATTCCACTTACTCAGTGATCCTAAATGAATGCCTTCACAATTTTGAGTGCCAGTCTGGGCTGGCACATGCCGATGGGGTCTAACCTACTAGATGGTTGTAAGGAATACATATAAGACAACCTAAATGCCCAGTAGACCCTTACTGTATTTATATTCTAGTACATATTCCTCCTGAATATCTGGAGGCACTTTAGTCCAGGTTAATGAAACTGATTTATGGAAGAAAATATTTATATTGAACCCAAACTTAAGCAGGTAGCATTTACTTGTTAATACAAATTCTGCTTTTAGAACCAGAGTGCAATATCTCTCTATAGAGTCAGAAGAGTAAATTGAATATATATCTTTTTTTTTTTTCTCCTTGGCATTCAGTTTTATTTTTCTTCTGGTTATTTAGTCTGATGTTCCACTGGGTGATGGGGAGACCAAGTGGATTTTACGGGATCAGAGTGGAAGACAGAAGGAGAGCAGGAGTAGTTGAAATTTGTCATAGGATAGTTGTTATATTGAAACTGCATTTTTTAAAATACAGAAGCTCCTGTGGAGAACATCGAAGGCCTTGTAGAGGACCAAGTGGAGACTGGAGAGTAAAGGAAGAAAAATGTGAAAACACTCCAATGGGAGAAACGTGGGTAGAATTCCAGAGGGGTTTGTCAGTGTTATATCATTGGCATTTTTTCTTTAAATCTTCTAACAAAAAGGATAACTTTTTTTGGTCCAAAAGTTATAACCAACTTAAAATATTATAACAAATTGAGGTTGAATAAATAGAAGAAGTTAAAAATTACCCATAATCCTAATATTCAAAAACAAACATTACCAGCTTTCTGTAGTCTTTTTAGCACATATGTGTGTGCGTGTGTGTGTGTGTGCGTGTGTGTGTGTGTGTGTGTATAAATAAATAAATAAATAAATTTTTAGTTTAATTCCTAAAACATTATTATATTCTGTAGTGTCTCTTTTAATCTACTTCATAATGCACAAAAATTTAAATATCTTTACATGCACACACATAATTTGTGTGGGACATCAGAATCGGTGTATAATATTGGTGACCTTATATATGGTAATTTGTTAATATATCAACAGATGAAAGTAAATTATCCTTTTGGCATCAGTGGTCTTTCAGATATTTTAATTTGTATTTCTTTGATGAGAATTTAAAAGAATATATTTTCGATATTTTTGTTGGTTATTTCCCTGTATTCTTTCTTCAGTGGAATATTTGTGCCTTTTACATATGTTGCTACTGTATGTTTATGATTCCTCATTTATTGGCAAGATGATTTTTATATATCAAATATATTAACCCCATGTCTGTTATGTATTATGCCAATTTGTCATTTAGCTTTTTATTTTATAAAGTTAGATAATTATAGATTCTAATCCCTACTTACATTGTTAGATTAATCCAGACATGTTCTGTTACCAAAGAATCTGGTTTGGTTGGATTTTGAGAATTAAGAAGGAAGGGAGGGAGGGTGGGAGGGAGGGAAGGAAAGAGAAGGAAAGGAAGAAAAACCTAAGAAGGAATGTATTCTGAAGCAGATAGTGACCAACCTTATTCTATGTTATCATTTCTTGAAGTCTGCATGTAAGGTTTTGCTATCTAGACAGTATTTATCAAAAGACAAGGAAAAGATAAATTCTAGTTCAATCTCTTCCTGAAAACCAATATACACTTGAGTGATTTGACTAACCCTTGAATTCACTAAGTGGCTTAATTGAATTATGTGGTTTAAACCAATGGGAGTTTCTATTCATTTGTCTCCAGAGGAATTTGAATGTATTGAGCCCTCTTACCAGAGGTCAAATAGTGATAGCTTCTGGGATCAATTAGTGAACCACCTAATTAGATTTGATTAATCAGCTTTGAACCATGATTTATTCTTGTTTAAGTGATGCCTCTTGAGTCTGTGGGCTGGCTTACTGAAGACTGAGTTATGGTGTCAGCTTAGAGATAGTATTCTAAAAGGTTTGAGTTCTATACTACAGGGTGCAGTATGTGTTTGAAAACAGATTCAATCAGTACTTTATGGTGCTTTCTTCTTATAGTTAAAAGAGGTCTGACTGAAAAAGAGGTGTATTTGGAGTGGCTCCTCTCATTATTATATGTAATAACACTCTCATAGAATTTCTTATTCCCATCCTGGCAACTTGAAGCCCGCTGACTTGGAGACACTAGTTCCCAAAGGGGATGCACTTCCATTAGAAGACACAACAGTGATCCCAATGAATGGAAGGTTGAAACTGACCTCTGACCATTTGGGGATCTTTATGCCACTGAACCAAGTGGTCAAAAAGAGGGGAAGGTGTTATTGTAATGAATGGAGTGACTGATCCCAATTATCAACAAGAAACAGAGTAGCTGAGCGAGGACGAGAGCTATGTGTGGAATCCAGGGGATTCTTGGGTGATTAATATTCCATTGCCAATAGTAGAAGTTAATGGAGAACTGCAATGACCAAAATAAGATAAGGCTCGAAGACAATCAGACCCCCTCAGAATTCAAGTTTTGGTGCACTCTCCCAGTGAGGGACTTTAATCAAGCGAGTTGCTGTCTAAGTGGAAATATGGAATAGGCCATGGAAAGAGGGAAGACATAGTTATCAACTATGATTTCACAGGCAACTACAGAAACAACTGAAGGCAATTAGCCTATTTCTCCTTGCTTGTTTTGTGTATATATTTGTGTCTCCATATTAATTACTTTTTTCTCTCCTTCCCCTTACAATTTTATACAGATAAACTGTAGGTTAAATTTCACATTATTATCTAGTACCAGGTTATCTAATGGTGCTGCAATGAGGAGCAGTAAATAACACAGCCAGCAACGCACACAGTGACGGTTTAGACGGTGTATCTACATGGTAAGGTTTGACAACGGCAGGTTCTGGTTCTACAGAGGCATGGTTAGGCCAGGGTGAGAAGGTGGTGTTCTGTTATCTCTGCAGCATCAAGGGCATCTATGTGAAAGGACCGGACAGCCTTTGCCACAGTGGTGGGCTGCTCTAGAGGGTCAGCAGATGGGGCCTTCCAGTGGTGCATACTCTGTATCCAGCTGCTTTGTCACTCCAGCCATGGGCAGTGTGCTCCTGTGCGGGCCATGCTATCCTGCTGTGTGCTGTCTATCAGCTGTGCTTGGCCTCATTCTCTGAGCTTCAGGTCTTCTTTCTTCTCTACTTCCCCCTCAACCTTAGGGTGTAGTGGATACTCTGTAGTTATTAATTTTTTATACCTTAGAATTCTCTTTTACCTTTTTAAAAAATATTTTATTTATTTATTTGACAGAGAGATCACAAGTAGGCAGAGAGGCAGGCAGAGAGTGAGAGGGAAACAGGCTCCCCGCTGAGCAGAGAGCTGGATGCGGGGCTCGATCCCAGGACCCTGAGATCATGACCCGAGCCAAAGGCAGAGGCTTTAACCCACTGAGCCACCCAGGCACCCCATCTCTTTTACCTTTTTTAATAGTTAACTACTGTTATGAAGTTGTTCTGCCAAAATTCATAGGCTGAGGCCCTACCCTGACATGTGACTATTATCTGTAATAGAGAAGTAACAGGGTTACTTGAGGTCATAAGGATGGGGTCCTGATCAGACTGGATTATTGTCTTTAGAAGAAGAGACATGGGAGAGTGTTCCTGTCTACCCCACTGCACACAGGTGAGGACACAGGGAAAAGGAGACTGTGAAATCAGGAAGAGTCTTCACCAAAATCCAAATTAGCCAGAATCCTGATCACGGACTTCTGACCTCCAGAACTGTGAGAAAATAAATTTCTGTTGCTTAAGCCCCTCAGCGTATGGTATTTTGTTATGATGGCCCAAGCAGACAAATACAACTACCTATAATCCAATTGATAAGCCTTCATGGTCAAGAAAAAAGTAAGAAATCTTTATGGTATTTTTTTTTTCTGTTAAAATTGCGGGTGGGGTTTCAGTCTCCTGAGTAAATCCTGAGGTACAGGAGGAGATGGTCATGGGAAGGACAGAGGGGAAATTTATCTAGGAGTCTCCTTTTGTCTTCTATTTTTCATTTGTCAAAACTCACAATGTTCAAAGTAGAGCTCTCTGAGGTATCCCCTATGTCCTGCAGAAACTTTTGGGTGAGCTATATTACTGAGGTCTAGTAGTGATGGGAAGAATTAGAATCTTAGGGGTTATCTTAGGAGGCAGAGTAGTGCCTTGGATCATCTGGGAAAAGTCCACCTATAGTTGGTAACCTCATGATGATTAGGCGGGGTCCTGGCAGGGTTGGTCACCATGATGGTGATGGAGACTGAGCAAGAGTCCAAAAGGGACCTTAGACAGGAGAGGACAAGAACACATATTCTGGTTTGGATGAGAGGCACAAGTTATGCCACACATATTCAGTGTATCTGAAACTTTCAGGAAAAAGTGAAAATAATATTATTTTCTCCCATTGTTCTACTGCTTATAATATCTGATCTGCTATCTGTCGTGTTAGTTTGCTTCCTTCATTCCATTGCAGTCAGTACTATGATTTCAGTTATGTAGTTTTTCTTCTGGCCAAGTGATCCTAACTCCTGTTTGGAAGATCACCCAAAATTTAGGTAGTGAACCAAAGTATACAAAAATGGAAGCAAGATGGATGGGAAAAATTGCTCTATGCTTTAAATATTTTGTCTTCTTTAAACTGCCGTCACCTCAAGAAGGTATAATTCTGAGTCAGTCTGATCAAGATTGGGATGTGGGTCTAGTAGAATAAGCTCAAAGATCAGGCTACTTGGCATGATTCTTGTCAGGGCCCAAGAGGCCTTCTACGTCACCCAACTTTCTAGGGCTACACAACAAATAGAGATATAGGGCTGCATCCAAAGGTAATAAAATTCAAGAAAAAGAGCAATCGTGCATGGGCACCTTTTGAATTTAACAACCTAGGAAGGAATCAGAGATTGAAACTCCTAACAAAATCTTTTCAAAAAATAGTTATAACAAAGATCTATGGAAGTGTCACATGCCGTCCTAAGGACATTGAAAACGACCAGATATATTTCATTTTCCCTGCATTCAAGAAAATAATAGAGCAGTGTATAAGTCAGAATAAAATACATGATTACAACAGCATGAAAAGGGATATAATAGCATGTTGCAGAAATGCAGCTGTAGAATACATCATTTGTTAAAGACATCTGTTCCTTTTTGCCTGTCCAGTCTCTGTTTCCTCTTCTTTTGGTTATAGCACTCTGATTTTCTTTTGGGAATTCACACCTCCTCCATTCTCCCTCCACATGTGTTGAATGCACTCATCCAAGCTCCTGGGTAGACACATGATCCAAGTTATGCCAATGGGAACTCATAATAGGATTTGTCTAAATTATAGAAAGAGCAGCCCTGTCTCTATTTCTCTCCTCTCTCTTTCTATCTCTTTCTTCCTTTCTCAGTTAATAAAGTTCCAAGGACTATGGAAACTTCTGGTGGCCACTTTCCTCCCATATAGAAAGAACCACATTCACAACATGGCTTCCACCATAGAAAGCTGAGGAAAGAGTTGCAAACAGAGAGAGACAGACACCCTGTCTTTGGAGCCCTTGGATCCAACCATAACAAAACTTACATTTGCCTCTGAAATTTTCAGTTGTGAGAGCTAATAAGGATGTGTTTTGGTGTGTCTTGTTTTGGTTTTGTTTTCTACACTTTCCGTTTGGCTTAGTTGTAACATTTTCATAAAAGGTATTGTGATCCAGGGCACCTGAGTGGCTCAATCATTAAGCATCTGCCTTTGGCTCAGGTCATGATTCCAGGGCCCTGGGCCCTGGGACTGAGCTCCCTGTCGGGCTCCCTACTAGTAGGGAGGCTTGCTTCTCTCTCTCCTACTCCCCTTGCTTCTGTTCCCTCTCTTGCTGTGTCTCTTTCTGTCAAATACATAAATAAAATCTTAAAAAAAAAAGTATTGTGATCCATACATGATTCAAGCAGTGAGAACATTGTCTTCAAACCTACCTATGTATTGTAGTTAGCTAGAGAAGAAATATATATATATATATATATATATATATATATATATATATATATAATACATATGTCTGGGTCTTATTCATGTAGACTGACCTGAACATGGAACATCATTGTCCATCATTGTCTCTCAGTTCTAGGTCTCTCAGTTCTAGGCCGACCTTGTAGATGTCTTTTCTCTCTGTTGTTCCTCTGCCTTCTCTGCAAGAACATGCACAAGTTTGCCTTCAGAAGAGAAGAGACATCTGGACCAGACCTGAGACAGCCCAGTTATCCCTGTTGAGACCTCAGCCAAACCAAGATTAGAAGATCTGCTTAGCTAATGTACAGCTGTCCAAAGATGGATGGGTTCCCTTTGCTAAGCCCAACTTAGATCTGTAGAACTGTAATGCTAGCCCATAGATTCCTGAGAAATAATAATTTCTAAAATGGCCATTATCTTAAGCCAGTAAATTCTGGGGTGTTTTGTTACACAGCAATAGCTAACTGGTATCCTCACATGGAGTTCCACATGTGTACACGTGATGCATCTGGGACTCATAGTCTAGTCCTGTGGCACCAGAGCTCAGTCTTTTATAACTTACTACTGCCTTGCTTCTTTTCTGCTGAGCTTTTTATTCGTGGATTTTATAAATATAAACCTTCTGTGGAGAGAGAACCCTAAGGTTTTCTCATTTTCAATAGGGATTACCTAAATTTTTTTTCAAATCATTTTCTTAACCTTATCAGTGCTTGTCATCTCTGCTTAGCATATCAAATGGTTCTGAGCCACTTTTGCAATTCAACTGTGCAGACCAGGGACTAGCTTCCCTGAAATAAATACATTGCCAGGAGAGTTTATCCATCAGGAGAGGTTTACTACAAGTTTCTGAAATACAAGGAGACATCCCTGTTTAAAAACAACAGGTATGCTGCATGCTATGCTCAAGAAACCCTTGGTTGACTCAGGGTGCTATTTAGGCAATGTACTAAACTTCATAACTGTTCATAATTCAGAGGAAAATAAAGTGGGAGGAGAAAAAGAGAATTTAAAATTTTGGAGCTCTTTTATGATGCTAGAAATATTCATACATGATCTACTTAATTCTCACAAAAACTTTATGAGGGCTGTATTATTCATACATCTTCAAGATAAAACAAACTAATGTTTAGTTTAATAGAAGTGAAATATCTTATGTAAAATGCTCAGCCAGTACGTAAGTGAAGCTGGAATTTGAATCTAGTTTGTTTGTTTGTTTGTTTTTTAATATTGCATGGCAGTATAATAATCCAACTTCTGGTATGATTAAGTCTAATAGAGCAAGTAACTCACACACAGGAGATGTGCATTCCTTTCTCAGCCTAACTAGTTGAAACTTTTCAATTTGGTGATTTTTCTCATCTGTTACATGAAGAAGGAAATGGTCTCCAAGTTTTTAAGCTCAAAACTAGAGTCTCTCAATAGTCTCAACAATAACCTTGAAAGATTTACTTTTACAACAACCAAGAATGCAAATCTAACCTTTATATAGTTTATCTATTCCCAGAAAATAATGTCAGTCTTCTCTGGTTTCTCCTAATGATATTTCAACATCATTGTTCAAGACAATGTAAAACACTGAACAAGTGTTTCCCCCAACAGTTGTGATCAGAAGAAAAACAATAGCATTGAGTCAGGACATCTCTCTTCAGATGCGTTTACTATCCAAAATGTATCCTGTGCTCCCATGGGGTGAGGACTACCTAATACTTGCTGAAAGGTGAGCAGATAATCTTAAGAATGCTTTTGAAGAATTTTTGTCTTGATATAATGAGATATTTTCCCAGATTTTATTATTACTTAGAATGGCAAAATGTCATGATATGTGAGAAAGAATTACAAAACCATTTTCATCCGTGCTTAGCTAGGTGTCCGTGCTTGCTTTTTGTTGCATTTTTAGCAGTAATCTTTCTTTACTCTCTGTGTTTGATCTGCACTGTATTTGGAGCACGGGTCAGGACTATAACACTTAGGTTTAAAGCCACATCTGTCTCCTATCTATTCCTGTGACCCTGGACAACTTATTTGCTGCTCAGTAGAATAGGGCTAATTATAAGACCTACTGAGGGATGTCACAGCTAATGAAGTAAATAAACATAAAAGACTTGACATACAGCAGATAGTGCTTGTCCAGTTACTTCTATTTGTTGTTATGTTTGTTTTGGGGAAAGAGTTGAGTAGAAATAATCTGGATCCAAACTCTACCTTTTACTTCCCATGGCACAGTCAGAAATCATGTTTCTGCTTTGAGATATTGTCTTCCTTTGTAGAATGGGGTGTTAAATTCTTTACAGTTTTCCTGAGGATTAGAAACAATGTGTTATCATTCTGAGTTTTAGCACTTGGCTGCCCCAAAGTATGTGCTGGAAAAAAAAATGTAGCTCTTATAATTAGATCTCCTAGTGTGGTGATACCTTCATTTCTGAATCTTGAGGCTACAAACCTAGTAGTTCTTCCCGTAGAGAAACTTCACAAGGCAAATCAGTGGAGCATTCACTTTTAAATAGAACAACAAAGCAGCATGCAGGGCTGACTGCCTTGCATTAGTCTTCAAAACAATTAAGCATAAAGCTAAATCAGGGTAAACTACATTTCTGAATTTATCTCCAGCATAATGAATAACATCTGCACCTCCAGGGGGACCATTTATACCCTTCTGAAATGCACAACATGCTAGTGACTAGATTCTCTCTCTTTCCTTAACTAATATTTCTTTATTATCTGGGAAATTTTTCTTTTTTAGAATCATGCCAGTGCTGGCAGGAATTTTTTCCATCTACTGCCAGAGTACTTTGTTCCATAAAGGAAGGCTAAGAAGTGAAGAGCCCAAGTTGTCATGCCATGGTTTCTTCATGGTTTCTCACACAGAAGGGGGCAGCGCTCAGAGGGTTCAGAGTCTGGGAGGTGTGACGTTGAGGGACTCCCCTCCCACTGTATCACATGCTTCACTGAAAGTTGGACTCTTAAATTTGGAGGGGATCCAAGAAATTATCTAGTGCTTCCTTCACTTCAGCTCATGAATCCCCTCTGGATCCAAAAACAGTGACTGTTGAGTCTTTCCTTAACTATCTTCAGTGACCAGAAATACACACCAAGAGCTAGACTTCCAGTATGATGAGAAATGAGTGGGTACTGGGGACAGAAAGTTAACAGGGACAGAAAAACACCCATCTGGTCTCCTCCGAATCTGCTTCAGATGTCTGAGTTCTAATTTCCTAACTGTTGCTATATGCAGATTTGGTAAGGAAGCCTAAAGACACATAGATTTAGGGATGCAATATTTCTAAATTAGGTGAAGCCATGAAAAATTTTCTTAAGAAAACAAATGATTTTGAGAATCAAAATCTATGAATTCATTAAAAATGTAAAGTTATTTTTTTTAGTATATTAAAATGTCTTTGGTGGAGGTTGGTTTGTAATTTGAATTATTAGGTTCATCATATTTCAATTAGAATCATTGAGAATCTAATATATACCTAGCACTCTGCCAGGGACTTTATAAATGGTATCTCATTTAAATCATTTATCTCATCCCAAAGTGGAAGAAGCACATTTTTAATCTGTCCTTCTCATATAATAAGCCAGTTGTTCTCAAACTTGTACATGTATTGGTATCACCTGGAGGACTGTTAACACACAGATTTGGGGGCCCCAACCCTGGAGCTTCTGACTTAGTGAATATGAGCAGGGATAGAGAGTATGAATTTCTAACAAGACCCAAGATGATGCTGATGCAGCTGGTCCTGGGTTCACACTCTCAGAACTACCACCATAAGCCATGGGCTCTAAACACTCTAAAAAAGAGAAGGAAAGCTCATCTAATTCCACTTACTAACTCCATAATGTTAAGGAAATTAATCTCTTAGAGCCTCACTTTTATCATCTGTAAAATATAAATAAATTTCACTTTGAATTTGTTCTAGATGATTACTATACAGTGTTACCACTTCCAAGACAATTATTAAATATTGATCTTCCCCTCTCCTCTTATGAAAGTGGAAAAGACACATTTACACCACAAAACACAGATGAAAAATATCTTTTGTTAAAGATTCAGTCATTTATTTTAGAGAGAGAGTACGTGTGCTCACAAGCAGGGGAGGGGCAAAGGGAGAGGGAGAGAGAGAATCTTAAGCAGGGTCCACATAGAGCACGGAGCCCAACTTAGGGCTCGATCTCATCACCCTGAGCTCATGACCCTGAGCCAAAACCGAGAGTCAGATGCTTAGTCAACTGTGCCACGCAGGTGCCCCATGGATGAAAAATCTTTAAAAATATGCTAAGCAGTATGAAGTACTGGGAAAAGCAAGGACATAGAATCAGATTTAGGTTCTGATACTGTTTCTACCTTTATTATCTTGACTTCATTACACTTTGCCCTTTAAGTTTCCCCACCTATGAACTGGGGATACTTTTGCACTTCTGCTTCAGCCAAATGGACCTTTCCATCTGAATGCCCCCAAGACACCTCAACCTCAGTGGAACTAACCTCACTGCCTTTCTCTCTGTATTCTCTGTTTCTCCTAAAGTATCTTAGTAGGATGCAACAAAATCCAACCCATTACCAAATCGAGAAACCTTAGGGTGGCAGTTGGTTCTTCACTGTTGGCTCTGTGTATCCCACTGACCTTACAAATTTACTTCTAATCATTTCTTAAACAATCCATATCCTTTCTGAGCCATAGTTCAGCTTTTCACCATCTCTCTCTGAGCCGTTTCCAGAGCTACTGGAGTTAAGAATTGTCCTCACTTGGGGGAAACACTACATTTGATCCTCCTTTTGTGTCTAGGGAATTCTCTTACTCTTAAAATGGAAGATCCAGAAAGCTCTTTTGTATCTTCCCTTACTGATGGTGTGGCTACTTGATCAGGAGCTAAGACTATCAGGAAATAGGGACCCTGCCACCCTAATTCCCGTGATGACAGCAGTGGCTGTGACCTCATCCATTTCCTAGAATGATTAGAGTAGATCTTATGCCCAGCATTAAGGATGGTGCAGACCGTAATCTCTGTTTCCATGAACCTATGCAGTAGTGTCTTCACAGTTCTTCTGTGACAGTAGGGTGACCATTCTCCAGCCTCTCTTGGATTTGACAGAGTTCCTAGAGCTTTAGACTCTCACCTTCACAACTAGGACAGTTGTGGGCCATCAAGATGAGAGTCTGGGAACACAGAAGGGAGAATTTGTTCAAGCCTAAGTTTCTGAACCTTTCAGAAATACGTGAGATACTTTAGTTTCCTCCAATGTGTACCTTTCCTACTTCAATGGGCCAGAGTTATGTTGTTTCCAGCTAATACTCATTAATACCCCATCCTGTATAATCCCGCTCCTCCAGTCTCACTAAACTGAAGTACTCTCTGCATGCTGTCAGAACACACTTGTCGAGGTTGCCCCTATGCCAAATCCAGTAGATGATATCCTCGCACCTGCTGATTCCCATGAACATCTCCCAGCATTGACTGGTTGGAGATGCATAGATGGATTACATCTCACCTCTGAACATGGAAGGTCCCTCTTAAGTCTAATTGATCAAGGCTTCATAAGATTTTCTATTCAAGGATGGAAGCTGTTGCAACCAGATGTTTTCTGCTTCTGTTAATTTATGGAAGTTTCTCCCCTGAATTTTGCTAGTTATGCTTTCATGTCTATTAAACTTTGAAAATTTTCTATCACAGCAATTTTAGAAGTAGGCTTTCTTATGTTTACACCTGGACTCCCAGTCCTTAGCAAGTGTTTTCAGTGTCTTAGCAATAAATAAACAAAAGCTATGTAAAACAGTGCCCATCTTAGATTTTGTCTGGTTCACAGCAGGTTTCATTAGTGGCCGTTCCTTGTGGGGTGCATTCCTTTACTGAAGAAACATGGTGGAAGAAACAAACAAACAAAAAAATGATTAAAGCCCATTTGAAACTATAAGGAGACAGAACTCCTGAAGAAGTAAAACAAGAAAACTGGACCCTGGGATCCAGATGATTTTTTAGAGACAGAATGACACAGCAGCTAAGGATTAGCAGTGTTACAATCGCACCCCAGGGTTTGAGTGGCTTGATAGCCATTATCGTTTAGAACATGGTGAAGCCATTCACACATATAGTTCATACATTTCTGAGTCCAGGCTGACAATAACCTAATCGATAGCAACATTTCTGGAAACACCAAGCCCTCCTTTGTGCTTTCATCTCCCAGTTAATGGGTTTGCTGTGTGGTTTCTTGATTATCAATCGGTTAATCAATACAATTACTTGCTAAAGTAGGTGGTCATATTATATCTCTGTTGGGTATACTCAAAGTGCTTGTGATTGATTTTTCATCCTTAAATATCACTTCTCCTTAGAGAAAACTTATGACTCTTCTTATGTAAATTGCAATATTATGGAAAAAAATCATATTTTGGAGTCTAGATCTGGATTCAGTTCTACATCTATGATCTACAAGGTTTATGTCCTTGGACAACTTTCTTAGTTTCTATGAGGTTCATTTTCCCCATTGATAAGTTCCTCACTATAGACAAGATTCAATAAAACTACCTAATTTAGATAGTCAGCACAGTGGTATGGAATCTAGTATGTTCATAATGCCTATGTTTTCAGCAACCCTGAGAGGTCAAGAATATGTCGATGACTAAAAAGGGACTTGACTGAGTAGCTGTCATTCATTCCATCTTCTTTTCATCCCTGTATTCAACTATGTGATATGGTTGCATGGTAGGGGTGCAAAGATGAGTCATTCTGAGTAGGGGCACACAGTCCAGTGGAAGAATCAGGCAATTGCTTGATTGGTTTAGGTGTGAAAGCTGCAAGAAGACCATGGTACCAAACTTGCTTGATACACCCATGAAGCCACAAGAAACTTAACAGCAAAAGGCCATTTAATTGTGGTTATTGAAGAACAGAGGAGTCTCATGGGTACAAAGGTGAGACAACGGCATCTTGAAAGGAGGACCTTGTGAATGTCCAGGACCAGTGGCTTGGCTGCAAGGAGGCCATGACAGAGGGTGCCGAAGGGAGCAATGGGAGGAAGGGAGAGAAGAGACAGTTTCTGGCCTTGGAGGATGGAACTTACAATGTATACCTTCTGGTTTTTGGCCCAGGAGCTTTCTCTTCTCCCAGCTTCCTTAAGGAAATGTATCTTCTTACTTGGCCCACATGTGCTCTAAATATTTTTTTTAATAAGATTTATTCATTTGTTATTTGAGAGAGTGAGGGAAAGAGAGAGCCGGAGTGGCAGAGGGAGAGAATTTCAAGCAGACTCCCTGCTGAGCATGGAGCCTGATGCAGGGCCTGATCTCATGACCCTGAGACCATGACCTAAGCTGAAATCAAGAGTTAGGTGCTTAACCAACTCAGCCACCCAGGCTCTAAATCTTAATAATATCTCTCATCCCTAATTTAGGAGATAGGACCACATGTGACCTAAATCCGGCCCATTAATGCCCTTGCAAAATAGTCCAGTAAGGTGACAAGGGACAGGTGTCACGGTGATTGGGAATAGAAGAGCCCAGTTGTTAGCAATTTGAACAAGTCGTGTAACCTCTCTATACCTCAGTTTCCCCACCAATAAAATGAGGATAATATTATCTATCTTCTGAGACTGTAATATGCATTACATGAGTAATGTTTTACTCATTATTCTGTAAATGAAAGCTAACAACTTACGGTAAAAAGAAAAAAAAACCCTCAAAACAGTAACAGCATTTAAATAGTGCTATATAAGGTTGTTATTATTATTTCCTGGGATTTTTGTAATTATAATTAAAGAAATGAGATAAAAGTCCTCTTCTTTATGCTTCTGGAGCTGTGTTTCAGGTGCTTCTGAGGATCAGGTGCACTTGGCCTGGGGAGGAAGCCAGTCTTTCTCAGTAGGGAAGACTGGAGGATGGATTGAGAAAGCAGTAAGTCCAATCAGTAGACACATACAGATTTTAAGGTGGTCCAGCTCCCTTTTTCCAGAACTTGAGATTCTTAAACCACAATATTCTCCACCTTTTGAGGCTTAATTATTTAGCAAAGCTTTTTGTTTAGTGCATTACTCAGTAATCCTTACAATAAACACCCCTCCTGTTTTGGACCAAGTGAGATCTGCTTAAACTAAGACCACTTGTCACCAACAGGCCATTATCCAGATAATGCGGGGGATTTGGAGGCATTTCATGGAGAGCATGACATAATCGCAATCACGTGGTAGGAAATTTACTCTGGAAGCTGGGAGGCAGGTGCTGAAGGCAAGAAGACTAGACACAAATTTACTGCAGGGTCAGCGGATCCTGGGCCTGGTCCTGGGTAGGGGGACAGAAAGCAAGGAATGTGTTGGAGGTAGGATTGACAGAATGTGCAAAATAATTGGAAGAAGAGGGTTGGGAGGATTTGGTAGAAATCCATGATTTGCAAATGTTTAAATCTATGAATCCCCTTTCATGGTTCAGTAGCCAGCCTTGAGAATCCTATGCTCCCCATGTATCCATATACACACTTTTGCAGGGTGCAGTGTTAATGGAAACTCGTGCATTTCAGAGCCATGCCCTCAACTTACGCATTCCTATGTGGTGATCAGGGAACTATACGATGTGAAGCCATGGTTCTGATACATGCACAAGTTTCAGTTAACACAGAGTTAACCCATGCAAGGTTGCAGCTGCTTGTGTGTGTGTGTGTGTGTGTGTGTGTGTGTGGTATTCCTCAGCTCCATGAACTACTTGTGTCCAGGCACGAGACTTAGGTTGTCCTAGTTTCATCTTCTCCAGGAGGCTTCTGTCTGGAAGTGAGATCCCTGAGCTCCAAGAGTATATGGACTGGGAACTGGGCATAGATTGTTCTGACATGATAGCATACCTGGTATGATACAGAGGGTCTCTGGGGGTCGACGTGGTGTGGCATCACTCACTTTCCTACTATAGCAAAGGAGCTCTACACTAGGGTTTTGGCAATAATATTCTGTTTACAGACCAGATTATGGTCCTGCTCTTGGAAGCTCAGTTGCGATACATGCCGGTGGTCATGGGGTTTATTGAACCCTTGCGATCTATCAAACATCCCTTAACAACAGCACACTTCCCATGCATGGAGATGTGGGAGTAATCTGCCCCAGGTTTAGGCAACGAGAGGGTACATTCTTTGCAGAGAATTTTGTCAATAATAAAATTAACAAAATATTAGTTGGCCTTTTATTATCACCACTTGCCAGGAATTTTAAATGATCTCAGTGATAAATACTCCTCCTCCCTTGGGCAGAACATTCCCACAGACTCCCTGCACCCTGTTCTGTCCCTGTTATCTGCAACTAAGGGCTTTGGTCAATAGAGAGGAAGGGTTGAGCAAATCCTAGTTGTCAGGCCCGAGCAGCCGGGAGAATGATTAGCGCATTAGCGGGTTGGGGGAAGCTGGTTTGGAATGATGATGATGAGTGTAGTTTTGGACATGTTAAATTTGAGATAATTGTGAGCTATGCAGAGAAATGTGCACATGGAGATTAGGGGGAAGAATAGTGCTGTGCCATTGCTATGGGAATTTGCAGTAGATTATTCATTTTGGAGGGGGATTCCAATTGTTGTTTAAACACCTACCTTGTGCTGACCATTGTACTCTTGGTACATTTACACTTTAAAATATTTTTATTCCTTACATGAAACAGGTTTATCTTTTTTATTCTTTTTTTTTTCCTTCCGCTTTTCTTTCTTTCAGTTCTTATTTTTCCCCACTTAGGAAAACTATGAAGAGAAAAGTTGGAGAACCTTTGTTTGAGTGTACTTGGCAAGAACATGCCATGCCAGATTTTAATTACTCTCTGCTTGGCTCCTAGGCCTCACTTCATGGGGAGATAGACTGTGGACTGAATTTCTAAGGAACAGTTGTTTTCTGAATGAAAAGGGAAGATGGGAAATAGGACAGCAATCTAGGGTGAAAAATTAGCTTGGAAAAAAAGATGAAAAGAGTGAGTTTGTGAGAGTGAGAGGTCAGTTGCTCTGAAGTTAGGATTCATGCACCTGTTCAACATTTCTAGATCAGAAGCTATGGGATGCCCATCTGGTATCAGTCCCTGGATCTACCAAGGTCACAAAATTATTTTTCTGCTCTAGAGAGATTATCGTCTCTGGGTGGACATAGATTTTCTTGTAAAGAATCCATGACAATATTGTGTGGTGAGTGTCATAGAAGAAAGAGTTTCCACGTGTGATGGGGACCTCCAAGGACGACTGTGTAAAGGTTTGCCAATGGATACTCTCAGCCAGCCTGAACAGCCAGGAGGGGGTCAGCTTCCAGACAAAGGAGCAGAAGCGCCGAGGCAACAGAAGATCATGAGCAAAGGCGTGGGAGGAACAGGCAGCAGAGGGTTTATGCTGGAAACGAAAGTCATCTAGTGTTGCTGGAGTGTTAAATGCAAGGTATAGATAGCCAGGAAAATTAATGCTGAAAACCAGGGAAGAGAAATTGGCATTTAAAGAGTTCCTATTACATACCTGTCAGAAACAACTTCCCCGGTCTGATTTAAGTAGTAATAATAGTTAACACTTCCTGAACACTTAATATTTGCAATTTTGTATCCAGACTTGTCCTATGCTTCATTTGGTATTACATCTATGTACTCACTTAACCTGTAATCTTCCTGAAGTGGAGTCGAGAGTGGATGAATTATATTCCACTGAATGAATGGACAGTTGTTAGCATAACAACTATTTATGGAGTGCTTACCATATGCCACGTTCTATTCTGAGCAATTTATCGAGATTTGCTCCTTTAATAGTCATAAAAGACCTATGAGATAGACTTGCTATTATTTCCATTTTGCAGGTGAGGGTGCTTTGACAAAGAAGTCAATCCACTTGCCTGTGCTCACTTAGCTAAAAAAGAGTTTGGGCCATCTTTCAGGGAGAAGGGTCTGGCTTGTAGAGTGTTCGCTTCACCTCTGCTTGCAATGCCTCAACTGACCTATTGTCACTGGCTTAGAACGGTCCACACTTACTTCCATCCATCACTTCCCCTGCAGTAGCGAGCTCCTGAGAGCAGGGACTCAGCTGTTACTCCAGCTCTACTGACACCTCACACAGGACTGCCTGGGTAAGTGCTCACAAGGGACTGCATAAAGACCACTGAAAGGCGGGGGACCAGACATGTGCATCTAAATGTGTCCCCACAAAGCTCTGAGTCCCGCCATTCTCCTTGGATGCCCTGTGGAGCCTGCCCCCACTTTTGTGACGTAAAACAATGGCCAGTCCCAGGGCCATCCCTGACATTCCTTCACCCCTAATCTGCCAGAACTCCACTCCCAGAATCCTTCCCCATATAGAATTCACTCCCTCATTTGAGTCTCTGTCTGGTGCTCTACTTTCAACCCTCCCCACCCAAAGATTTGATGAAACTTGTTTCTTGAATGACCCTTTCTCCCTTGGCTGAAAAATAAACTCAACTCTGTTTTTAGATCTTTGTTTTATTCTTTAATAGGAGAAAATGTAAAAATGAATGTTGTATCATTTAATCCTCACCACAACCATTTAGGACTATTTTTACGCTTGAAAATCACAAAGCACACAAAAAAATAACATTAATTTTTTGAAAGTCCCACAGCTATCTGTGTGCAGCAAGGCTGGGTGCAGAGCTCCAATCATAAGATCTCCAATCATTTGTCAAGGAATGAATAGTGGATTAATTACTTCAAGTGACCTGGCCATTGCTGAAATGCAGAGCTCTGGGTCCACTCCTGATGTGCTAACTCAGTAGGTATGGGGCTGACGTCTAGAACTTACACTTTCAGCAACCTCCTCCAGTGCTTCTCATGTAGTCTAAAATTTGTAAGCAATGTTTAATGAGGTCTCAGTTTGGCATGATTTCCAGGAACTCTGTTTCTCCAACCAGCCACAGGATTTGATCTCCCTCCTTGGGCTCCTCGAATCTAATTCTTTGTTTCTCATACCCTGAGGTAGAAAACAAACCACCTGGATACCTTGTTCAACTTCAGATCCTGGTGCAGTGGGTCTCGAGGAGGGCTCACAATACAGCATTTCCAAAATGCTCCCAGGTGATGCTAAGGCTGCTGCATCCCTGTGGCAGAATCAGAGGTGTGTGACACAGATTCTCCTTCAAGAAAGGACTCCCTGGGAGGCACCTGGGTGGCTCAGTTGTTAAGCCTCTGCCTTCAGCTCAGGTCATGATCTCAGGGTCCTGGGATCGAGTCCCACATCGGGCTTTCTGCTCTGCAGGGAGCCTGCTTCCTCCTCTCTCACTCTCTCTCTCTGCTTGCCTCTCTGCCCACTTGTGATCTCTCTCTGTCAAATAAATAAAATCTTTAAAAAAAAAAAAAAAAGAAAAAAAAAAAGAAAGGACTCCCTGCCCAGCTGTGAAGGGTGGGTGTAACAAAATGGCAACCTCGTGTTAGCTTTTCAGGGTCCACCCCCACTGTTAAACTGGAGTGAGGGTCTTCGTAGAGCACCCCTCCTCCTGCCGATGACCAAGGATGGTGTTGGTCTGAGGGTCTGGCACTTCTACCCACGATGAGATTCCTCTGCTAACATTCTTTGTCCTGGACTCCCACTGGGTTGACATAGACATTGCCCCATATGGTATTTCACTCTGGAGGCTCCCCGTCCTTCTCTCATTGGGTGTCAGTCTTTCATACTCTGAACTCCGTGTCCGCACTTCCTTCCCAGATAACTCCAAAGGCACATCTACAGCTCATACTTTGAGTAGCAAGATGTCTACATCTTGGCTTCCAACCTCTGAAGCAGCTGATGGTAGTTGTTCTACTCAGAGTAGAGTCTGCTTTGACCTTAGGTCTAGACTCAGGTAGTGACCAAGATGAGCTTGAAACAGAGACCAGCAGGGGTCCTGACCTACCACCATGCTCATCTGTCAGGGTCCCTCTGAAGCCTGCTCTGACTTCAGTCTGTTCCCACATTCTTGGATCACAAACTCTTTTTCATGCCATTTGCAGGAAGCTCACATTAGCAATGAAAGTTTTTTACAAATAACACTTAGTGATGAAACACAGAAATACAATGAATTCACATGGAGCAGCCTGGGCTAAGATGATGAGGGCCACAGAGCTCAACTTCTGCTATGTCCAGTCCTGATGTTTGTCCTTAGGACCTCAGGATCAATTGGACACCATTTAGAAAACAATTCGTTTCCCATGCTGGTTCCCAGGATAATAGGCTAGAACAATTTTTCACAGTCTCCTAATAGATACCTTGCTTGAAACTGCTGTTTAAGTCAAAACCACGAGTTTCCTTTCAATGAATTGGAAGGTAATCTAGTTTTAATTTTAAGTCCAATTATATCTTGAGAGATGAATGGTATAGGGCAAATCCTTGCTAGGGCCAAACGGGAGTGATAAATCATTCACTTACATGATGAGATTGCTTCCAAGCTCCTCTGGGCCTCTCAGAAAACAGAAAAGAATAGTTAAAACCAGCCTTGTTGGGGAAAAATTAAATGGAAGGAAAGGTCAAGGTAGACTTTACCTGTATTGACCAGGATATTTGAGTTATGCCATGGTTAAACAAAATCTCAGTTGCTCATCAAACAATAGCCTTGTCCTTGCTCATATTTTACATCAGCCCAGCACATGGAGGGATCCTGCAGTGGGCAGGATCAAGGGTGCGCTGTCAGAGACTCCGCTACCGAAGGAAGGGAATGCAGTGAATGAGGGGTAAAACTTCCACTTATAACTGATAGGCCACCATCACTCATATGGTCAAGGTTCACTTCCAGAGACAGGAAGGAACAATGCTGTACTATGTGTTCCAAAGGAGAGCTGGAAATAAGTTCAGGTCACCAAGGGTTCCAGCGGCTACTGCACTGCCTGTGTGTTTGTGCTCCTGCTATCCATGTAAGAATGAGGCTGAGAGGAGAATAATACACATTAGCTGCCCACTTGACATAAAATTTTAAGCAGGTACTTTGAGATTTAAAACTCTCAACAATGTTGTGGGATAGGTACGAATTCCCAATTTACATCTGCTATGACCCAGAGAAGTCCAAGGCTTCTGAAGATGAGACAGCTGGTGAACGGAATCATGATGCCTCATTCAGATACACCTGACCCCAAAGCCCACTTCCTTCTCGTTATTCAGTGCTACGCCCTGCACTTGGAGATGTCCGCACTACATTTAATAAATCACAGATCTTCCAGCTGCAGGTGTCATGGGGTTGGGCACAGAAAAAAAGAGAAGAAGGAAATAACCAAGCAGGGTGAATAAAGTAGTCATTTCCGAAGACTAGATTACTCTAACATAGCTTAAGTGGAAACTCCTACAACAACAAGAGTGGTTAGTTTTTGAGTTCCTACTATGGATCTAGCAAGATGTGTTTCCATGCACCACCTCCGTTACTCTTCCCTGTAACTCTGAGAGGAATTCAAGTTTTAGTTCTGCCATCTGATAGTGCTATGACCTGAACACATTTGTTAACCTCTTTGAAATTTACTTCCATAAAATGTAGGCTTCTTATATTTCTAGCATCTTTTTATTTCAAGAGTGAAATTAAAATTAAAATGTCAATGAGATGTTCTATCTAAGCTACCGTGAACATACTAGGTGCTAAGTAAAAATAGGCAGGGATCATATGGCAAGTAAACAACACAGGCTTTGGGATAAAACACAGTTTAAATTCAAATTCCAGCTTTTTCACTTGACTGTTTAGGTGAATGGCTTAACTCCTTTGGCCTCTTGAGTTTGGGTGAAGATGTTTATAAAATGTGGATAATAATTTCCGTGTGAGGAGATGTTGTATGTACTGCATGAGATACTGTATGTGCTATAACCTAGAGAACATTGGTGCTCAGTAAATGGGGCTACCCTTTACTTTCCTTGGTAATTGTTGAGTCATAACAATGATATTGAGAGAATATTTTACCAAGTTCTTCGGAAGTCTTTAAGAATGGTTCCTGTCTTAAGACAGACAATACCTTTGTATTAACCAAGTTACACATGACCTCTACACTCAACATCTTGTTCAACTGGACAAATCCTGGTCCCACCTGGCAAAGTAAATGTCTCTAAACCTTGCTTTCTAAGCTCAGAAACCACCCTTCTGAGTGAATACATTTCTGGGGTGCTTTAGCAGCTGATCTTTTTTCTCCTGTGAGAATCTGTCATTAAATCACTTCCTGTCCTGGATGTCCATAGTCATCCTGCTGTCCTTGTGGGGAGGACTATGAGAGACAGAATGCTCCTTTGCTTTGGGATCCTTACAGCCTTAGCTTTCTAAAAAGGGATTCCCTGGGGAGTAGAAAGAAGGAGAATGGCAGGAAAGACCACCATCGAGGGCAATGGATGAAGAAGAAAGAAGTAGGCAAGCTCTGTTTCAACTCCAGAGCTCCAGAAGAGCCCGTCCAGGTGGAAAAAAACAAAAACAAAACAAACAAACAAACAAAAAAAAACACAAACAAAAAAACCCCACATATTGCTGGGGAAAATCAGAAAAAAACAGAAGTAAGATTATGGCAACCAAAGGAGAGACTCATTCCTACGGATGTGAGTGTCTGGAGATCAAAGGGGTCATGGAGTACAAGGGGCTATTATCTTTTTTTTTTTTTTAAGATATTTATTTGAGAAAGAGAGTGTGCACAAGAGAGAGAGAAAACACAAGTTGGGGAAGGGCAGAGGGAGAGGGAGAAGCAGGCTTCCCACTGACCAGGGAGTCCAACATGGGGCTTAGTCTCAGGACCCTGGGATAAGGATCTGAGCTGAAGGCAGACATTTAACCAACTGAGCCACCCAGGCAAGGGACTATTGTCTGTTCCCCTGGACACGGTGACAATAGATCAGGATATTTAGAAAACGATGGAGAATGGACTTTCAGAGACCATTTAGGTGACAGAGGACACAGGTTCTTGATTTTAACAATTTATCCACAGCTCTACCCATGGGGCCAGCTCACCTTTCTGATGACTCAACACATGGTACCAATGAGTTGTACCAATAGTGCAGTGCACTATTCAGACCCTGACATACCTCTGCATCAAAAACTAACAAATCCATATGCTGTGTGCAACCTCAACCATGTAGGACTTGTATATCCAAAGGACGGGATTATGTTTTTGAACTTAAAAGATTTGAAAGGTTTTTTTGTTTTGTTTTGTTTTGCTTTTTTTTTTTTTTTTTACTACCTATGACTTTCTGTATAATGTGCATTTGCTGAATTCCTGGTTTTATGTCAAATTTGTTTCTTAAATGTGTTCTTCACTGGAATATAAGTACACCAGAGCAAGAACAGGGTCTCTCATCTACCATTACACCCTACATCTACACTGCACTGGCATATCAGTGATGCTTAACTGTATTTTTGTGGACCAAGTGACTGAAAGACTGGTTTCCTGAACCCATGAATGATGAAGGAATGGATGAATTAGCAGACATAGAAGGATGGTAGGTCTGGGAGGGAAATACTCTAGCATTTTTTAAATACACAAAAGTTTGAAAACTAACAGCCCATTGTCCACCATCAGAGCCTTTCCAAACAAAATCTGATTTAGTCCCTGTGAGTGAAAGCCAGGGCTATCCTCAACTCTCATCTCCTGGACCCCCTGAGGTGCCTCAACTCAGTCACATTTGACTTTCTGCCACCCTACATGTTTGTCTTCCATTAGCTGACTCCCGTCCTTGTGGGGTATGGACAGGTCATTGACACAGAAGCCCAGGGAAGACTTTGAACTTGGACAGAGCATAACTGGGATGGTGCTTAAATTTAGAATGGATCTTGGCTGCCTGAATAATTAAGGGTCTATGATAAATGGACTTTTATTTCTTCCTCTGCATACTAGTTCATTTTACAACACCCCTCCCCACCCCCACACATACACCCTGCCCAGGAAATGAAAAGAAGCAATTGCCATGCATCCCTGGTGATTTGGAAGCTGAGGATGTCTGTGCCCCCCTAGCATGATACACAGCTCTGTATCAAATAACCAGGAGCTGGAGGGAATTGCCTCTATGCTGGAGTCTGATGGACATGAGGTATGATTTATGTATAGATAGAGTAATAGGCAGGGATTTTAAAATTTGATGGAGAGCTGAAGAAATTCAATAAAAATGGGCTTATTCAATAAACATAAAAATTCTATAAAAGGCAAGTTTTACTGTGTGTGAATGTTTTCATAAACACCTCTGAAGAGATAATACTATACAGGTGAGCTTAATAAAAAGGGATTTTCCTTTTCATTCCTGCCAATCTGGTCCTTTCACAAAATCTCTGATGAGAGAGAAATACGGGCTTTGGGGGACTGTTCTTTGGTTATCTAGTTTCCTTTTACAGCCTTTCTAATCTTGCTCCCCTGCTTTTCAGTTTTTATTGAATTTTTTCAAGGGGAAAGAATTTTGCTAGAAAGGATTTTACTAGAAAGAGCGAGTTAACTTGAACTGCTGACAAATGCACGGCACTCAAATGAGTAACAAGTCACTGGAAGCTAAATGTGTAGCATCCTAATGATCCCAGCCATCCCTGGGGAGGCAGGAGGAGGAGGTCCAGCAAAAAACTGCATATATTAAGCAGCAATTACCCTGGAAAAAGTCCTGGGTCTTGGTGATTGTGCCGGCTTTGGAATCTGGAGTGCCTGGTTTTCAATCCTGACTCAGCTTCTCATAATTTCTGTGATCCCTGACAAGTTGCTCCTCTCGAGTCTGAATTTCATCGTTTCAGAACATGAGAAGATTTTTCTCCCCAGGCTGGCTGGAGGGATAAATTATGTGACGTATGCAAAGTACTGTGCCCAGAGCCCAGACACAACAGTCTGCTGTTCCAATAGGGAAAAGCTGAAAAAGGTCAAATTCCTTCCCCATTTTCAGAGACAGGAAGGATGCTAGATGGGGGGGTGGGGGGGGCACATCCTCTACCTCTGAGTTTGCTTTGGAAAAGAAAGGAACCCTTAACACATATGTGAACTGAAACCCGCTGGAATTATGAGCTTGACGTTTCCTTTTGATCCATGTGTCTCTTAGCTCGAGAAACATAACCTGAAGAGAAGGAGTTTGATTGGCCTCTCATTGAGGCTGGATTGGGAAATGACAGGGAGCCATTGATGGGGAAAGGAGAGAGAAAAACATTTTAAGATGCCTAAGGGTTCTACCTGGGAAGCAGCAGCTGACTGAGGGCCCAGGGGAGGAGAAGAGTTTGCTGCGAGATGATGAGCTTCTGTTAGGCTGAGTGCTAACCCTGCATAATCCACACGTGTTGGAGTCTCAGCTTTGTCTGGTACATTTTCTCCACTGCCAAGACCAGTCCTTACTGCAGCAAAGCAGCTCGTGTACCTTATTTATAAAAGGAGCTCCTTGGCTGCCGTGTGGTGGGCCCACACCTTAGTGTCAACCTTGGGGCCCCTCTGGCACATCTCCTTCTTTTTCAGATGAGTGTCTTCTTGTCCTCCAACACAGTGACTAAAATAATACTTGTCTCACCCCTGAGTTCACTCTCCAATTCACTCCAGAATCAATCCATTGTCTTTTGTGCCAGGCATAGCTTCTGCTCAGGGAATTATCCAAGAACCAATTTTCTCACCAACAGTATCCTGTGTCAGAGAAAAATGGCACGAGACAAGTTAAACAAAGCACACTTTATTCAAGACTGTTGGATGGGGGCAGGGGGTGGGGGGAGATTGAACACCGCCTCACTGAAAGCAAAGCGGGTGGGTCTTAAATACTGGTGTGAGCTGGTGGGAAGGTACTGGAAGATGTCAGGAGAGGTTGGTCTATGTGATCAAGCCATCTATGTTTGCTAATTGTGCCCATCAGATTTAGGCTCTCATCCTCCCACAGAAAACCGAGAAAGGATCTCTACCTTCTTCAATGATTGCATTTCAAAGGGGTGGCTCCCAGGCTCTTGAGAAAGACTTTACTCAGTGTAGTAAAACAGGCAAGAAGCAGAGAGAAGACTTATGCCTCAAGAATCAGGAATGCATTTACAACTGAAAGTCTTCAAAAGCAAATGCTCTTAGAAAAGAAGAGTAAGGAGCCTTGAGTCAGGAGGAAGGCTGCGTAAAGTTTAGTTGAACTGAGGGGAAAAGGGAGGCAATCTTAACACCCTTTCATCTCACGATGGTAACTGCCCACATGAACAGCTTGTAAGGCACTCTCAGCAGCCCTACACCTTTCCTGTTCCATGACCCCGCACAAGGGTCTGGACCACTATGGGACAGAACTGAAAATGCAAATATACATGGTAATACCAAATGGCCATAAAAACTACTTTTCCTTCACTGGAACATGGCCACTCCTTATGATATACTATTTTGTCATCCTTTCCGCTCACCCAGAAGGCCCCCTAATTCCCATAACTTCCCTCCTGCTTCCCTTGAAAGACCCTTTTGATTCTCACATGCAGGCACAGCCCCAGCTCCAACCCAAGTTGCAACTGCTTATCATCAAACAAAGAGATTATATGTAAAAATATTCAATAAAGAGAATTTTTTTAAATGTCATGGGACTTCTTAGTCATGAGGTACACGGGAGAGGAAATGCCAAGTAGAATTCCCAGATTTCCATTTGGAGGACTAAGTACTTCCACATCTGGTATCCCACCAGGAGATAAAGACCACAGGAAGGGAAGTAAGTTTTAGGTGGGGAACCCAGGGGTTCAATTTTCAACAAGGTAAACTTGAATTTTCATATAGTACATTTTTACTTTGTCTCCTAATATTTACTATTATATCCTACTCCTTAGTCTAACCACAGTTGGTAAAATCTAGGTGGGGTCCTGCTCCTTCCTTTGTGCTCTTAAGGACACTGCTTACCATTGCTGTTCTCAATGACATAACAGCCCATTCACTTTTCTACTTGTTTCTCATGGGCATAGCCTACTTGCCCACCACATCTGCATTTCTTAAGAAGGGATCTCCATCTCCCATCTTCCACAGAAGTTTAAACAGTGACCAGCAAAAGAAAAGACAGTGCACTGTGAGTACAATAGAAACTTGGATTTCTGATGGCATTAATGTCCCTTTAATAGTTTCCAGGCCCCTTGCCAACAAATCAAAAGGGGTTTAATTTTCCTTTATAAAGTTTTCATCTAACACTGTACAATCTACTTCTGATGTTTCTGATTATCCAGCTAATATATTATTTAGTTCCCTTCTTATACTAGTCAAACTCATTGGAGGCTTTCTTTATTTTATTATCACTTAGCACCTGTATTAGCTGGAAAAATATATATTGTTCAATTTTATCCAATAATGTTGCTCATTAGCCACTTTAAAGGAAAGCTGCTTGGGAAAGGTTTGAAACTCTTTAGTAAATTGGTTTTTAATTCATTTTCCCAACAAATATATATGTCAAACACTAAGGCTGCAATCATGAGTAAGGCCCAGCTTCTACCCTTAATGAAACTGTAATTAAGAGGTAATTGAGGTTCTATTAGTTTATTAATACACCCACTTTTCTATCAAGTTGAGAATGATAGCACTTAAATTTATATGGTGTCTAGTCTTAGGAAAGGAGTAATGTTCAGGCATGATTAGGTGGTACAGCCCTTGGCTACTAGTAATACCTGAGTCCCTCCTCTGGTAGAGTCTTAACTATTTCTAATGCTTCACACTCCCCATTACCCTAGCTTTGTGCTGTGCGACTTTGCAATTCTTCCGATTAGAGGCCACCTCACAGATGCTGAGTTTGCATGGGATTTTGGTCAAAAGTTCCAAGACTAGGCATGAGGAAAAATCCAGTGTCTCTGCTCAGCTCTCTTGCATTTCTACCCTCTACATGAGAACACATGCCAGGGTAGCTGCTGGAAGGAGGAGAGCAGACAGGTGGAGTAGATCTGGCTTGAATCTGAAGCCAGGCACCCACCTGACCAGCAAATACATGATTAACAATAAATAATTTCTGTTTCAGGCCACTGAGTTTGGTCTGTTGTGTTCTAGAACATTGTTGTGGCAACATTTTATTGATTACCTGCCTTCTTCAGGGTTCTGCAGGGAGTTATGGATGCAAGAAATGGTAGCAAGTGGAAATCAAAGGATTGCAGTAACATGGAGGAATGAATGCTCAAGACCTTCATGCAAACTTCCAGAGGCTGGATTGGCACCTGGGCCTTAAAGTCCAAGAAGAGTTGCAAGCTTCCTCTGAATCAAATTCTTCTAGCCTCACTGATTCAGCTTGGTCTGGATTAAAGAAGAACTAAAGGTCGAGGGTAAGAGGGGCAGGGAGAGAGTCAGCTCTGGACAGCAGTGCTGCCTCATCTGTGAAAAGTTGTGTGGTCAGGAGTTGGTCTGATCCCCGGAAAGTGGGCTAGGATGGTAGCAGCAAGCATCTACTCCCTTGCCCTTCCCCATGCCTCTTCCTCTCTCCTGATGACAGTCATCTTGCTAACAAATACATAGATCAAGAGGGGAAGGGTTTTCTGCCCTCCATGAGATGCATGTTACCTTCTTGAGGTCACCCAGCATGCTTCTTTCTTATCCGGGTTTAATGGCAAAGAACACATAGAACACAAAGATTGGTCAACCATCACTTTCCAGGCTCCCCTCAGGCACGGACACAGCATCCTTTGCCTCCCATGTCAGGCCACCCGCTTTTTGGATCAGTTTTTCTTTTTCTTTTTTTATTTTTTATTTTTTTAAGATTCTATTTATTTATTTGACAGACTGAGGGAGAGATCACAAGTAGGTAGAGAGGCAGGCAGAGAGAGTGGAGAAGCAGTCTCCCCACTGAGCAGAGAGCCCGATTCGGGGCTGGATCCCAGGACCCTGAGATCATGACTTGAGCCGAAGACAGCAGCTTAACCCGCTGAGCCACCTAGGCGCCCCTTGAATCAGTTTTTAACAAGTAAAATAATCTGCCTTGGACACAGGCTCTATTTCAAGACTTAACTGCCATAGCACAGGTACACGGTTTACTCAGCATTCATCTGAACCATCTGTGCGTCCTACACAAAGGGGCCGGCTCCCACTCCTGCCAAAGCTTCCCACTGTGTGTCTTTGTCACCACTCACCTCTAGGTGCTCAATAAATATGTGTTGAGTGTGAAACAAAAAGATATCCCCATTTTAACCCTCCCCAGGGTGGTAAATTCCAAGACAGAGAAGCATCTCTGGCTGAGTTGAGAGTTAGCTCTTAGGAGTTCAGAGCAGGAAAGTCCACTGTCATGCAGAAAAAAGCTTATTTTTAGTATCAGATTTATTAACATCAAGATATATTTTGATCTCCACAGTCTTCTTTATTCATTTTGATTAGAATTTCAGCAAAACAGAAGAGTGCTATTCACCAGCCCCATCAAGCCTCCCAGGAAAGCACACTTTCCTCTGAGTGTTACTGTAAATATTCAATGGACACCTTTCTGCTGTATCCTGATACACAGAAGCGAATGCATGTGACCTGCTACTTTTAGTATTCTGTTATAATTTCCATTATTTTATCCAATTATTCCTGTTCTTGTCATATATGTGAATAAATCAGGAAAACAGAAGCATAACTCTTTCACCTAAACTTTAACTCCAAGGAGGAGAAAGATGTGTTCAGGGACGTGTTCTTTGGGGTGTAAGACTTATTCATTTTTGACACATTTTCATGGAAAGAGACCAGCATGTAGATTCACAAAGATTAGTATTTTGACCCCAGTTCTGACACTCACCAGCTCTAAGAACTGAGCCAAATTACTCAGAAGTGCTGATAGTTAACCCCGACCAGGAAGTTACTGCAAGAAACTGATCTGAGTGTTTTATACATATGAACAATTAATGTTCTCCAATCCCCTTTCCAATGAATGCCATTTTTATTTCTATTTTTAGGTAACGAAAGCACAACCAGAGAAGTTCTGGTTACTCCCTGTTCTGTAAGGTGGCCCAGCTCCAGAGACTAGAACTGTAATTTCTAAGTAACATAGCTTCTTGATTTCAAATTTCTTCCCACCCAGTGGGGACGAACACACTTTACAGCGTTATTTGTGAGAACTAAATGTAAAAACAACCAACCAACCAAAAACAACCCTGAAAGGCCTTGGCACACTGATTGCCACATTCTGATTACGTTTAACAAATGGTTTGTATCATTAAGTTTCTTGGTTGCAAAGAAGAGAAAGCAACTCTGGCTGAGTAGAGAAGCTATTTAGAAGAAAGATTTCTGGTCGCTGACAGAATCATGGGAAAGCTGATGAGCAGGATATTCAAACAAATAAGAACCAGAGGAGTCTGGCATCGTGAAGGAATTTAGTAGAAAGATTTCTGGTAGCTGACAGAATTTTGGGAAGGCTGAAAATCAGCTTACTCTAAACCAGCAAGAAGAAGAGGAATTTGGGATCATGAAGGACAGCCCAGGAGATCACGCCCCAAAAACGTCCATTTAGGAAGCTGAGAGAGAAACCATCGTCACTGTTTCTCCAAAACACAGCCACTGTCAGACACCATGTAGACATCACCACTCACTGCTACGTGGAGTTCAGACTTGCGTCGTTGCCCTGGGTATGATGCATCCGGCTGTCAAGTTCAGACCCGCATGCTCTTGCTTTGAGGAGGGGAGCAGCAATTTTCTCCTATTTTTCTTCTGTAGTGAAGATCACAGATTTCTTTTCCCTCAAGACTTAAATGATGAGGGATTCCACCAAAAATATTCAAACATATTTGCCAACCCACCAAAAAATAAAAGCAAATGTCCACTACACATTTATATTGATACTCACAGCCAAAATAATCTGCTACATTGTTGGCCTCTCAAGAAGACTTTCTCGATGCCATTGTCAATAAACTACTCCTACAGCATCTCACGGTCACCCTGCACTTAGCCCCAGGCACTTGAGTTTTGAGATCTCAGTGTCTGGAGACCATCTGTTTAATTCTGTTTCCACCATCGAACTGCAAATCCCTTGGAAGCAAGGATTATCTCTTATCATTTTTTTTTTCCTGTTTGTAGTAAATACCCAATGCCTGGTTCATAGCCAATATTAGATATTTATCAAGTTAAGTCGAATGTCAGGAATAAGGAAGGACATTTTTAGTTTAGTTTTTTTTTTTCAATTTCTGCAAAATATGGTAATCCACTAAAAAGATGGCATTAGGCATAGCCATGTGATATAACCAACACTGCACTATTTTGACCCACATAAGTGCAATTTTATATGGTCCAACTATATATTTAATATTCAGAGTACAAGTCACCCTGAGAAGCTGATGTCGAAGCTTTGTTGCGATTGTAAGAAAGGCTGTCAAGAGGTATCTGTTTAGTTCACCTCTTTGGGATGAGGCAATGGGGTTCAGGTTAAA
The DNA here is from genome assembly GCF_002288905.1 of Enhydra lutris kenyoni. Classification (NCBI taxonomy): domain Eukaryota; kingdom Metazoa; phylum Chordata; class Mammalia; order Carnivora; family Mustelidae; genus Enhydra; species Enhydra lutris. The sequence continues at coordinate 6,422,203 of NW_019154098.1, read as the reverse complement.
TCCACCTCTGGGTTTGCATAAACAGGAACATTTTTATTTAATATGGATGGAGATTTTGCAGTCTTAGGGGCTCTCTAGCAATTTTTTGTTCTATGTGAGGTGTGTACAACCCTCTGACATTTCTGTTCTCTAATCACATAGGGTGAGAGACTGATGTTCTATCAGCATTTAGGAAGAGTAGTGCAAATAGAGCCAGGTGTGGGGACCTCATCCTGTGTGCTGGATAATGGGATCCTACACGTACATCTTCCCATGTAAGGCCATGTAAGGCTTACCACACTGTGAAGGGCATGCCATCAGAAGAAACAGAATCAGAGCAATCAAATCTCATTCAACCTGGGGCTGTTTCATTAGAGCCCAGAGCCCAATGTTGTACCACCATTCCAGTGGCCATTCCAGGTGGAGAAGTTACCAAGCCCCTGGCATCTCCTGGTAGGCAGGGTTCTAGTATCCCCTAGTGGAGGGATGCAGAAAGTTCCCAAGTGCTGAGAAGCTTTGGAAATTGTGCTTACCACCATCAGCACAGCCCCTAGGTAGTGTGGTCTGTTACCATGTCAGCTGAAGCAGCAACAGGGTTTAGCAAAAGTAGGTCCCCACCAGCCATAATATGCTTCCTCATTACATAAAACTTTCAACAATCATTTGACCACCTTGCCTTAGATTCTAGATTCTACCACTTACTCTGCCTGGGTCACCTCAATAGCCTGATATCCCTGCCCCTCCGCCCATGGCCCAGCTCCCTGCATGCACTTTATGACCAGTGTAATCTTACAAAGTGAAAAATCAGAGAGCGGGAAAGAGCCCTTATTGGTCTTGTTTCTTTGGACAATCTTAACTGAGAGAATATATATCTATGTCTATGTAGAGATCGATCAATCAATCTATCCATATCTCTCTATCTCTCTGCCTCTACATGTCTGTATATATCTGTATGCAATTACATCTATGTAATAGATTACATCTATTTACATCTACTTACATAGATACTTACTTACATATATTACTACTTACATAGATATCTATGTAAGTAGTAAATGGGCAAATATATCTATATCAGTATCACTATAAGTATAGATAAGGATATATATCTGTGTATCTGTACCTCTATATCTGTATCCATTTAGGGGGAAACGTCATTTTAGCAATTACTATCCCTCTTCCAAAAAATAACTCATTCAATAAAAAGAGCATATTGTATGCGATGTTTTGAAATATTTCCATCAGGGTGTGATTTTGTTGCCAAAAATAATGAAAATTGTGTCATCTGTAAAAAGCCTAATATTTTCACACTTTAACCTATTTAAAATATACATTCTATAAAATGAAATTTCGTGTATTAAAAGTACTCTGTGTCCTTCCACTTCCCCTCTGGACCCCGCCTGGTTTCTGTAGCACCCGCTGGCCCATCACGCTCTCCTGAAAAGGGCAGGCCACCTTTTACGCCCACACACACTGCCCACGGGCAGCTCTGCCTCTCTCCCAAGATTCTTCTTTGTCCAATTGCCAGCCATGCCTCCTTCATTTATGCTCTTACACCACGCAACCCTCTTTGACCTCCTACCTCCACTGGCTCTGTTGGTTCACACTCAAAATGATCCCGCTTTCTCTGACTTCGTCTTGGATTCGACTTAGTGGTAAAATGGTATTTTTTTTGCACTGTTCCAATTTCTCTGCTTCCGTCATCAGAATGAGCGGCTCCTCTTCTGAGTTCACAGAGTGCTATCTTCGTGTTGCAAGACTTACGATCACATCACAACTATTGGTTTCTATGCCTCCCTACCACTTACACGTAGTAAAACTTCTAAAGATGGGGACCTTATTTTGTTCATATGTCAATCAGTCCCTAAAAATGGGCTTTATAGAAGATTGATACGGGGCTCTGCTACTTAAAATGATAGAAAAATTATATTCTCTAGTTCTGTATTTCTACCCCATTCTCCTCTTATGCTTCTGCATTTTCAGAGTGCTCTGTGAGTAACTTCATTCTTAGCTTCTCTTTTAGCGTTTCTTCACAGACCATACCTATGGTCTGTATGTATTTTAGAGTGTGTCCACATAGACTCATCCTTTCCTGGAGGAATGACTCCCCCTCCGGCAGCCCTCACCAAAGCCCTGAAAATATCTGTTATAATGTAGCATGTGTCCCGCAGTAGCCAAGAGCTCTGGGCCTGAGGAGCCTGGGCAGTATTCTTACCAAGATTACTGATCTTCTCACTTGAGTGTTCTTCACACGAGGGGCAGTGGTAGGGAACATTCCAGACCCTGTGCTGTCTCACACCTCTCTGATCCTTTAAGGGCCAACATTGACTTTAATGTGCTGCCCAATTTTCCACACTTGCCGTAATTTGTCTGACAGACCTACATAATGGTGTATGTTTGTGCTCGTACGTGCTGTTTCCATTAAGCGGGGGCAGCAATGTCAGAAAATCGTGCTACATTATTCAATTTTTATTGAATAGCCAGCGTCTGTTCTGTGGCAAGGATTATTACAACTGGCAGCATTATCATAATAATCAAATAAGTGAGGCCTCTGTTTCTTCTGGGCCACTTGACATTTTGCACGTTGTCTGTCTCTTTAACGTCACTTTTGTGAAGATGACTCACTCTGTTCTGGTACCAAAATGCTGGTTGAAAAGACCTGAGTATTTCAAGGAGTGGTAGAAGTAGCTCAGGATTAAATTAAGAAGATGGAGGTTTCTGGTATGGGCAGGGCTAAATTCCTTCTTCATGATGTGTAACAAGTGTCTGACTTTCTCTGGGCCTCCATGTTCTCATTTAAAAAAAAAAAAAATAGGTCTCATTTAGCTCCACAGTTCTCAAGTTACCAGAACTCCCAGGAGGGTAAGTTTTGTTGACATTTTGCTCTTATCCATGCCTGCATGGAGCTCATTGTACTTGCTCCTCCTAGAGTTCTTGATACAATTTAGTGTAACTATCTGTTACACTAGTAGTTACACTAGTGTAACTGGGAAAGTCCAGAACCCTCCGTACTCAGAGACACATAGTAACAAAGTTAAGACTTGGGCAAGGAAGTTTATTTGGCAGAAAGAATGTGAGCCTTGGTGTTCTGTCTGCCTTTTCACCAAACTCCACATCTAGAAAACAGGGACAACCATGCCTCTACTAGCTGTAAAGATAAGACTGCAAATGCTCAGATTTTTATGACAGACAGCCTCTGTTCAAAGCTCCCCTCCACCAATTACTAGGTAAGTCTCCTTAGGCAACTGACTTTACCTCTTTGAACTGCAGTTTCCTTGTTTCTAAAACAAAATACCAACCATCGTGCCACTGTAGGAGACTTCTGGAATGAATCAGTGGTGACTTAAAGAATACTTAATGGCATGATCAAAGTGCTAAGTTCATGAAAAAATAATATGAATAGGGATGCTTGGGTGGCACAGTTGGTTATGCATCCAGCTCTTGGTTTCGGCTCAGCTCATGCTCTCCGGGTCCTGGGATTAAGCCCCACAGGGGGCTCTGTGAGCAGTCCACTCCTCTCCCCTCAATCTGCCCCTTCCTCTGCTTGCTCTCTTTCTCTCTCTCAAATACATAAATATTTTTAAAATAACAATATGAATAAACACTATTAATATAGTCTTAGTGATGTTAAGTATTTCAATTTATATGTTTATGTACTGAATACTTTTTAATGTTCATTGAGTTAGTACAATGTGAGGTTATGAATTAAACCAGATCCTGCTCCTGAGAAGCTTAATTCCAGTGGGAGAAGTAGTGCACCAAGAATTATACACTTTCTTGGGTAATCAATCATGAATAAAGATCCAGACTTACTGGAGGTATCTTCTCGTGGGAAGAACAAGGATTTGGTGATAGATGAGCAGAAAAAGGCAAACTCTGGCCAAACCGTGAGGACTTGAGCTTTTGGTTCTGGTGGCAGGGAGGAGCCATTTTTATTTCATTTGTGAAAATCACAAAAAATGAGTTTTTGTTTATTTTCATATTGTTTTAAGTGTTCGTAACTCTGTCTTTCCATAAATATTTATTTAACACCCACAAAATACCAGGCATTGTGCTAGATGTGCGATAGTCACAAATCATTTAGAGTAATTTAGCTGATATTCAGTGTAGCAGAGAAAGCATGACAAGTAAATAAATAAACGGTTACAGATTATGATAAAAACTATGGAAGAACCAGAAAGGGATACTGAAACAGGTGCTCAGGATTGACTTTACCCAGAACATTGAGGTTCAGCTCTGCTCGGAAAGACAAGAAGATGCCAGAAGAATCTGGAGGATGGGAGTGGGACTCTCTAGGGACCTACATGGGAAAGTTACACAGATGAGAGTCGGGGGCGGGGGGGGGTGGGTGCCTCTAATGAATTTCTGTGGACAGAATATTATTTATCTTGCTTCTGGAACATCACTCCTTTGGCATTTAATCTTTCAGAACTTTTTGTGTGTGTATCTGTCAAATGGAGCTGTTGCTATTAACTCACAGACTGACTGAGAAATACAAATTACTTCACTTAGGACCTGTGTCTTAGTGCATTTGGGCTTCCATAATGGAATGCCATAGACTGGGTGGCTGAAACAACAGAAATTTATTTCTCCCAGTTCTGGAAGCTGGGAAGTCCAAGATCAACGTGCCAGCTGATTCAGGTCTTGGCAAAGGTCCGCTTCTTGATTTGCAGATGGTTGTTTTCTTATGTTTCCTCACATGGTAGAGAAAGAGAGATCTGGTCCCTCACCTTCCTACAAGGGCAGACATCCCATTATGGGCACCCCAACCTCATGACCTCACTGACATTAATTACCTCCCAAAGACCCCACCTCCTAATGAAATCACCCTGGGGATTAGATCTTCAACATAAGGATTTTGGGGGACATACATATTCAGTCCACAGAGGCTTGGCACCAATGAGTTCACATGAAATATCAGATAGTTCACGTCAGTTCTCTAGTCTGAAATCATTAATAGCTCCCTCTTTTACTAGGAGCCAATGCTAGAGTCCCTCACAAGTCCTACAGGGCCTTCCGTCCGGTCTTAGTGGTCTCCTTGTGGATTCTCAAACGCTCTATGCCTTTGCCCTTAGTCTTCCTCTACCAGAACAACCCTTCCCTACTCCCTGGGGACTTAAATTCCTTTTTAGTTCCCTTCAAGTCTTTGCTCAAGCTCCACCTTCCAATCAGGCTCCCATGACCACTGCACTTAGAACTGTAGGCTGCTGCATACCTCACACTTTGATGTCTCTTACCCTGATCCACATATGCAGTCCAACATGGTATCTAAACCATACAATTATCACGCTCATTCATAGTGAATTGTCTGTCTCCTCTCCTAGCATTTAAGTTCTGACAGGAAAGGATCATGTTTGTTTTGCTCACTGATTTATCCTGAGCACTTAGAACAGTGCCGGGTACAATAAGTAGTCAGGATTTATTTATTGACTAGAGGAACAAATGAGTGAGTAGATGTGAATTTGTTGTTAAAGTTGCTGTTTTCAAAAAAATGATTATTTTAGACTCTTGGTCTGGTAACGTGAAAGACACTGGCAAGAATGCAGTTATCACCTAGGGGTCTGGACTAGACATTTCAAAGAAGTAATCTAATATTATTTTAGGAAGTAAGGACTTTCTTTCTGTTGCCGTTTCTTGAGCCCCTTCATCCACAGCAACTATCTAAATTCCAAATATAAACTATATATTAAAAATAATCAGTTCCACTTAACATATTGAACTGGTCTTATGGGAAGATGAAGTGTAGTTGTCTCATTAGAGAATTAATGTGGGAGGAAAATATTGCAGGAAAGACCTCCTTTAGGCCTGGACCGACTGTGGTATTTCATTATGCTTTAATTACTCCAGGTGGTTTGTGGTTGGAGTTGGGTCCCATGCATCATGGAGGCTTTAACTGCTGTGACTTTCCATTATGCAGAGTTTTTGTGCAGGAGAGAGATGAGTTGAGTAAGGAGGATACTTTCTACAGCTGGGATAGGGATGGTGCCCCAACCCCAGGGAGAGCGATGTGCATTGTGGACAAAATGAATCTCTTACATGGTGGTCACATTGTCACCCAATATAAATCAAAGGAATTGGAAGGAATTCAGAATTGGAAGGAAGTCAAATGCAGGAGAAAGTGCCTTTGAGATGAAGAAAAGAAATGGTAAAGCACTGCATTTAGGTAAAGCCCAAGTCTTCTAAAGCGAGGGACCAGCTTCAAATACTGACTAGATTATATACTGCATGTATGAATAAGAGCATATGACTTAATCTCCCTGAGACTCACTTGCCCCATCTACAGAAGGATCTATGTCAGAGAAGCTGTCATCTTAACTGACATAGTGTGTGCACTGCACTTGGCATATCTCAGAACCAGTATAGAGTCTACCTTCCTTCTTTACCAGCGAAGTGAGAGAACTGGACAATCTCTCTCTCTTTCTCTCTCTCTTTTTTTTTTGTCAAGTATTTATCATGTTTCTGTGCTTCATAAATTGTGTTCATTTCAGGGTGCCTGGGTGGCTCAGTGGGTTAAGTGTCTGACTTTTGATTTCATCTCAGGTCATGATCTCAGGTTCATGAGTCTCACATTAGGTTCTGCACTGGGTGTGGAGCCTGCTAAGGTCTCCCTCTCTCTCTCTTCCTCTGCCCCGCCCCAGTGCTCCCTCTCTCTCTCTCAAAAAAAAAAAAAAAAAAAGGTGTTAATTTGCATCATCTCATAAAATCCTCATAATTCATGAGAAAGCTAGCATTGTTTTTCCAGACTATGTGTGGTATAGAGAGGTATATATATGTATCCACAAGTTATCTACCTGCAGCTAGAACACTGGCAGAACCAACTTTATACAACCCTTTATACTACCTCATCTCTCCACCAATAAATAGGGATTATTTTCCTAAAATAAATATATTCAGATCTCACCTTCTAGTTGATTACTAAGGAAATAACCAGATTCACAGGATTTTCCATTAAAAGAGTTAGCTGACCGATAAAAGGAGCATAAGTATTTGAATAAGTAGGTATAATCAGCACAGGTATTCACACTCTTGTCTCAGAGAAAAAAGAGGTATTAGAGCAAAGCTAATCCCCATCCTTTTCTCCTGGCCAGGTTCAGGGTCAGTTTTAAAGATTAAAGTCTAAGAATCCAGTGACTGTCCCTTTACATATCCAGAGCCATAGTGAAATTACATTGCTTAATTTGTGCTTCAAACTCAATGCACTGGAAGAACCTGGATTCTATTGTCATTATTCCCAGCTTAATTCTCATCTCGTTCTATGGCTGTGTGACTTTAAGAAGGCACTCCCCTTCTCTGAGCCACATTTTCCTAAGTCATAAACCAGAAATCCTGCAAGAATGAAATTTGGAGATTTTCTAGATAGAGGTATCAACCCTTAGATTGAGTAACTGATATATATATATATATATATATATATATATATATATATATATATATATGCATACATATATATATGTAATCTTTAAATACACACACACATACATACACACATATACATATGTGTGTGTGTATGTGTGTGTATATATATATATATATTCCTTATTATGGTGCCCATATGTAATAAGCACTCAGTACAAATCGGCTATCATTAGTATTCATATTGGAAAGAAAAATGGTATCAATGGAAATTTCTCTTCTATGAATCAGTAACCTCTGTCTTTCTAATAGCAAGCAACAATTACTGAAACAAACTTTTAAGGCAAAATGGAATGGAATTTTAAGAGTGGTAGGATTCAAATAGGAAACATGATAGACTCAACAGAATTGAAAGACATTTTTTCAAGACCTGAATATGTCTTTGCTAGTTAGTAATTAACCACTGAGGTGAAAATATCTAGGAACTTGGGTTGAGGAAACATAACATACTCCAAGGTTCAAAGGTTTGCTTTTCTAATATGGAGTTATTTCTTGCTTTGTGGGCTATGGGGAAGGTACAGAACAAATGCAGATGTTTTGGAAAACAATTTGACAAAACAAATGTTATCCAATAAAATTAAATTCTCAGAGAATTATTTACAGTAGTAAGCAGAGTAAATTCCTTACAACAATCTTAGAAATTATATTTTGTTAGCTTAATTTTTTCATTCATCAAATTTAAAAACAGACTTGAAAAATTCAAAAGTCACAATAAAATGTTTTGGAGATATTAAAATTAAATGTAGAAAGTATTTTTTAATGGCATTGCAAAATGTTTGTGTTTTAATATTAAATGGAGACAAAATCAGGTGACTGCATGGGTTATACAAAACCTAAACTATATAAAACTATTCTTTGGAAAATTTATGGTAGCAATTAGTTCTAGATTTGAATGTGGATGAGAGTTTCTTTTATTTTATATTTAATATTTTACTTTTATTTTATTTACTTCAAAAAGGAAAACATACATCATTTACAGTCAGAAAATAAAATACTATTTTAAAATAAGTCGTCTCTAGAGGATAGAAAATAAAAGGACATACATTTTTCTCCCCAGGGAGTTAAAGGCACCCTCAATTTTGCTGATTTAGTGTTTTGTGAGCTAACTTTACCAACTCTGAACCATTGTGGCAGTGAAATCTCTCCCTGTTCCTGTTTGACTCCCACATGAAAAAAGAAACAAGCTGTTCACATCTGTCTTATCTTTTAGTAATTGTATTTTAAATTATAGCTATTTGTCAAAAACTCTTAAACTTGTAGCTGTGGATCTATAAGTTCCATGACCTGTCTTCTCTGCAAAAGGCTGATGTGATTAGAAATGTTTCATTATCAATCATTCAACTCAGGCACTCGCTTATCCTAGCTGGTTCATTCTCTCTCTCTCATCAGTTACTCTAAATATTTTAGACAGAAAATCAGACCCACCCTGCATCCCCTCAGCTATGGTTTTGACTAAGGGAATTTTAAATCTTCCCTTAGGAAGAACTTTCCTGGAAAGACTTCTTGCCAGTGCCAATTAAGGGAAGGCTAATTCTTACACTCTCCATGGGTTTAGCATTAGATTGGAACAAGCGTGGTTAAAAGTAGCCTCTTTGGAACAAAGTGACTTTTCTGACATTTGATGGGGTCTTTAGTTGGTTTTTATTCCTCAGGTCCTGAGGACTAGCACATTCCGAAGGGTCGCTTACCTGTGGAAGTAGTCTGCAAGGAGGATGTTCCCTCCTCTCCTGACCCTGGTAGAGACTTCTGTAGAAAAGGAGAGAGATCAAGAGTTGAGGATTGTTCCTGTGTATTTGTCTTTCTTCTTTTAGGCATAAACATGGCATTTTGAGTACGTTCTTCATCTCTTCATCTAGGCTCTTTGTCTGATCTCAGAGAAGTTATTTGTCCCAGGGATTACCATGGGAGAGAACTGCAGGTCTGCTCTGTCTGCCTTTCTATCTGGAAATTTACAGTTAAAAAGTTCCTTATTCAGTTCTCCCCATCCCTTGTACAAGTAATTTCATCTTCTTATGTAAAAATTAACTATATATATGTCATTCCTCTAAACTATCCTCTAAGAATATTTATGATCCAGAAAAATATCTTATTTTTCTTTGAGTAGATGATAACAATTTGTCTTACAGTATTTAGATCCATGGAGACTAACTCTATTTGTTTTAAACTAAATTAAATCTGAGAACTCATGGACCAAGGCAGTGACTAATTCAATCTATGATATTATGGGGTCTACCATCTATCATCTTCCTTGGGAACCAAGACCACACCTCCAAAATAGGAAGGGTTGTGGTCTTCAGTCAGTGGTGGGCTCCATCCTTGCGTTATTGCCTTCCTCCACCGTGCACCATAACTAAGCTCTCAGTTCTCAGAGCGCTGGCACAGAGACACCCAGCAAAGTTCCGAGAGGCCTCAGGTCTTCATGTCAAGTCATGGCAGACATCCTGGACTTGACTTGCTGTCAGGTCATGGCTGACATCCTGGACTTGACATCCTGTCAAGTCATGGCTGATAACCAAGGGGCAGCAGGCAAACAGGGCAGAGATCTCCACAGATCTTGAATCTCTAACCTGCCATTCCCTTCCATTATCCCACCTCCTTCCCTCCTAGATGGATTCCTCAGTGAGGTTTTCTCTTCCCTGCTGGATAAGCCCTCGCTTCCCAAATACATCTGGATTAGATGTGCACCTATGTGATTTGGCCCTACAATGTATTTTCAGCCTTAAAAACACAAAAGTGTTGAGAACCCACTGGATGAAAGCTTTTTCACAGAGATGATCTTGTGTGGAACTTGCACTTTTTTTTTTTTTTTTTTTTTTTTTTTACCTGAGTTGAGTAAAGAGATCTACATTTAATGGATAAAGAAAATGAGAGCCAGAGAGTTGGGGTAACTTGACAAATATCATGGAACTCTTAGAACAGAACAGGTAATTGGTCTGGATCATCCCATTGATTTCTTATCCTTCCTGGTTAGCGGTCTCAGTTTGCATAGGATTGGAAATTTCTGAGGACATGAACTTTCAGAGCTAAACCTGGAAGAATTCTAGTTAAACTAGGGTGAATTGGTCACCCTATTACTGCATACACCATGGCTCCTATCTTGGAGGCCCCAAAAAGGGTTACAGAGTTTATAAAACACGTGAAGTATTACAAAAGCTTAACAAAACCCTTTTTATTCACATTTCACTGGTTAACTTTGTCTTTGAGTCACTATTTCTACTTCTCCTCCATTTTTTGTTATTGTTGTTGGAGATATTTAATTTGATATGTGAGATGGTGCCTATCAAAAGGGCCATGCAATTCTTACTAAACAGTCTTTGGGGAAGAGTCTTTCTCCTTCTGATACCATTGTCCATTTTAATTCATTTCTAAGAGACATGTTGAAATTAGACATGGTTTTGAATTTGGACACTATCACTTCTAAATATCATTGCCTTGAGTGAATCATTTAAGCTCTTGTATTTTATGACAATATTCCATATTCCATCCCTCTCATCCCATTCTCAGGTTCAATTGGTGTTTTGAATAAAATTAATTGAACCTTGAAGTATGAATATACTTGCCATGTAGCGATGCTTTTTTTCTGTTTACAGAGAGAGGATGATGACCTGTTTTTTCTGGGATCTTGCTAAGAGGAGTGAATATCTGTTGGAAAAACACATTTCTGAATTAGGATTATTTTGTTCAGTTGTTGATTTATTGTAGGTGGCACAAAGGGCACATTTCTACTGTGGACTTCCTGGGAGGTATCTGGATGTGATCATGTGGCTCTTCATATAAGTCCAGTTTTGACTTAAATGATCCTTGGTATAAGATTTAATTGGTTTTTGTAGACTCATCAAAAATGTGTCTAAGTGACTTTGCTGGCCACGGTCTCTTGTGCCAATGTATACTGTGGGCCTGGATCCCCCAGAGTGCAGTGATAAATCCCCCACTTCAATCTGCAGTGTTGCTGAGTGGCTGGAGTATCCAGAGAGCTCTCTTTAAGTGAGGGAAGTGTTCCTGATGGTTATCTCAGGCACATGAATGCTGTTATTTAGCCGAGAATGAGTTCATGTCTAAGGCCACCATGGGTATCCAATCTTCTCAGGAAATCCCTGGGATACCGTGTGTGGAAGGGGTAAGTAGAGATGAAAGATGATGAAATCTAGAAATCTCTTGGAAAATTGGTTGTCTGGAGAGACAGTCTGAAGTGAAAAAGATGAAAAGAATAAGGAGAAATGTAAATTTGTGAAGTTTAGCCTGAAGAGTGAAAGTCAGCCATCAGGAAAATGTCTTGTGTCAGAAGATTCTTGAATTTTCTTCACTAGTGTCCTACACATCTATTTACTACTTAATAACTTACTAATTTACTACTCATTGCTTAGGGACACGACATTTGTGAGACCATGCTTTATCAATAAGCTGAATTTGACCCACTGGGAATCAGCATTCTTCCCAGAGGGGTGGGGCAAGACCTTCCAAGGACAGACAAACCCAGCTCACTTCTCCATGTTGCTACATACATGTAAGCTGGGTGGAGTATTAGACCAGAGTCTGTACTGGCCCTCAGCCTCTCAATCTTTCCGTTGGTGTGCCTGAGCATTCCTCAGGTTTGGACAGTAGGGTTAGAAAGCACAGTTTACTTAGGTCTGCAAACTAACTTAAAGATGTGCTCTAGTCAGTTCATATCAGAGCTCTCTTTTTCGGGATTTATTTGGTTAAGATGCTAAAAAAAGCATTTCTTTGATTCCCTTCCTGCTATTGTTCTTTCATATTTAGAGACAGAGAATTTCAGAATGGATTAAAACACGTGACCTAAAAATATGTTGTCTATAAGAAACTTACTTCAAATATAAGAACATAAGAAGGCTGAAAGTAAGAAGATAGAAACATCTATTATGAATATATTACATGCAGGAGAGCAGGATGGGCCATATTAATATCAAATATACTAGACATAGAATAAAGCAAATCACCAGAGACAGAGCGGAATATATTATCATGATACAACAGTCAAACTCCCAAGGGGCGTAGCAACCCTAAGGTAGATGCACCAAGTCACATAGGTGTAAACTATGTGAAGCAAAAGCAAATACAATCGAAAGGCTAAACAAACAAACTACAATTATTCTTGGAGATTTCAACATCTGCTTCTGAACAACTGATAGAACTAGACAAAAAGTCAACAAGAAAAACCTCATAACCACCACAGATCAGCAGGATACACATTGTAGTTATAGTACGCACAACAGCAGAAAACACATTATCTTCATGTCCACAAGGAACATATATCCAGATAGACCATATCCTGGGACATAAAACAAATCCTAACAAATTTAAAACAATTGAAATCTTACACAATGTATTCTCTGAACATACCAAAATAAAACTATAAATTTAATCACAGAAAGTTAAAAGGAAAATCCCAAACAGTTGGAGACTAAATAACACACTACTAAATATTTCAGAAAATGAAGAGGAAGTCTCAAGGGAAATTTTTAAAATTCATTGAACTGAATAATAATAGAAATACAAAACTTTGACAACTTAGATGAAATGAATTAATTTATTGAAAAACAAAACTACCATAATTCACCTAATATGAAATAGAAACCTTGAATACCCTTATAATGATTAAGGATGTCATATTTATGATTTAAAAAGTCTTCAAAAATAAACTTTCAGACCAGATGATTTCATTGGGGAATTTTACCAATATTTAGGAAAATAACACCAATTTGATACAATCTTTGACAGAAATAGAAGAATTGGACTTTATCAACATTAAAAAAATATTGCCCTATCAAAGACCCTGTAAAAAGCAGAGGAAAATGAGCTACAGAGTGGGAGAAAATATTTGTAAACTACATTATCTGAAGACTAGTACCTAGAATATATAAAGAACTCTCAAATCTCAACAGTTAAAAAAAAAAGATAAATGAAAAAAATCCATTAATCCAAATAGACGAAGAGGTACAAAACATGAACAGAAATTTCACCAAAATGGATGTAGTAGGGATAAATAAGACACAAAATGATTTTCAATATCACTGGCCATTAGAGAAATGCAAATTAAACCATAATCAGATATCACAACACACCTTTCAGAAAAGCTAAAATTAAAAATAGTGAGCATATCAAATGCTGAGAAGAATGTGAAAAAAATTGGACCATCACACATGGCTGATAGGACTGTAACAGAGGACAGTGTCTCCAGAACACATTTTGGCAATTTTACTAGAAACTAAGAATGTAAGCACCATATAATCCATCAATTGTGTTCATGGACACTTATCACAGATAAATAAAAACTTGTATTCTATTAAAACCTGTACATAAATGTTTTTAACAACTTAATTTGGAATAGCCAAAAACATGGAACTACCCAGATGTCTTTACATAGTGAAACAAACTATATAGTGTGCCCATACCTTGAAGTACTATTCAGCAATAAGAAGGAATAAAGTATTAATAAATGCAACAACCTGTGTAAATCTCCAAAGAATTATGGTGAGAGAAAAAAAAATCTTAAAAGTTGATTGTATAAAGTGATTGTATTTATAGAACATTATTCAAATGAAATAATTATAGAAATAGAAAACAAATTAATTGTTGCCAAATGTTAAGGGGACGGTAGGATGGAAGACAAGTAGGTGAGACTAAAACTAGGAAACAGGGATCACTGCGGTGATTGAAATGTTCTACAGAAATTTGATTGTGTCAATGTCAATAACCTTGTTGTGACATTGTGCTGTAGTTTGACAAAAGGTTACCATTGGGTGAAACCCGGCAAAAGGTGTGTGGGATTTCCCTGCATTATTTCTTACAGATGAATGTGAATTTGAAATTGTCTCAAAAAAAAAAAAGTTTAATGAAAAACGCATATCCCTTTGTTTCTTATTGAGGTGATCTCTAAATGAAAGAATGAGAGAGAAGGAAGGGAGGTAGAAAGGAAGGATGGATGGAAGGAAGGAAGAGAAATGTACACTGCCTTAAAGACACAGTCAAATCAATGGTTTAAACAGAAGATGTGTTTCAGATGAAAGCACATTGAAGGATTAGATTAAACCTATATTCAGGTAGAGGTCTTCTAAAATACACATAAATCATAAAGGTTATTTATTTCACATACTGTTTTAATATAATGGGATTATTGATGGGAATGTCTAAATTTTATATTGCACTTTACTCTTACGATGGATTTTCACAAATCTGTGGTTCAGATCACACATTCATTTATTCAATACAGATTTATTGTTTACTATATAAGCAATTGTCATGATCAGCTACAGGAGGAAATAAAATAATACAGCTTTGATAGTTTTTACTTTTACAGTCAGATTTGTCCCTCCACATTATTAAACAGAAAATAAACAGAGCTAAGTCAGAGCCAAGAAAGTGAAGATGGTCTTTTTGAAGCTTGAAAACCAAATGAAGGAAATAATAGAATTCCCAAAAGATAAGTGACTTTTGAAATAAGTTAGCATTATTAAGTGTTTTGGTTATCCATTTCTGCACAACCTGTCACCTCAACACTTACTGGTTTAAATGATAATTTGATTATCTCTCCTATTTTTACTGGGTCAGGAACTCAGACAAGGCATTGTATTTATGGCATATATCTGCCCGCTAATATCTAGAATTTCACCTGGATAGACTTAAAAGCTGGGAGGTGAGTTATCTGAATGAGTGAACATGAGAGAGGTCTCACATGCCTGGTGATTGATTTGGTATATCCACTCAGACATCAACCAGGTTCGTTGACTGGAAGCTCTGTCTTTAGGGTTGTCTCTCTCTTTCTGGGCTAGTTTGGGCTTCCTCACAACATTGAAGTTAGGTGCTTAGCATGAAGCATTCCCAGAGGCCTGGGATCCCAAAAGGGAAGGGTATAACTTCTACTGTATTCTGTTTGTAAACCAGTCGTAGAGCCCAGATACAAGGGAACGGGGACTATAACCCATCCATTCAAAGGGAATCATCAAAGAATTTTGAGACCCTGATTTAAAACTGCCACAATCCGCCCACTGGCCACACACTGTTTACATTCCTCCCAAACATAGTATAAACTATTTTCCCACCAAGAACCTCCAAATCCCATCTCACTGTAGTATCAGGCTTAAGTTCAAGGTAGGATTTCGTCATATAAATAAGCTCCTCGGGTATTAATTATCCAAGAACATTAGGGTCATATTTAAAACCACCACAGGGAACTCCAGATGAGAGACTGCATGTTTCAGGAAGAGAAATGTAAGGTTGGCATAATGGGACATTATGTGTCCCATTATATCACCATGGAAGCTGTTTCCCTGCATTTCTTAGTTATAGAAAGCGTGTAGCTAAATATGAGACAGTGTTAGTTGAAAACAGGATTCGCAGGATATCCAAAATTTCTCAGGCTCTTTTCATGGAAGCATTTTGGAATACATTGTATAGGGAGAGTTATTTAATGTTAAAGGAGCTATTAAATCCTTATTTATATCTCAGGAAAGATTCTCTTTTTCATCTCCAAAATAAGAAGGGAGCATATGAATGATATACAACTCAAATTCTCTGTTGAACTAGCTACTCATCAACCATGGTTTGACTGATCCCCTCAGAGTAGCGCTTTTGAAAATGTCTGTGTCACCAGCGGTTGCAGGAGTTACACACCAGCGTTAACTGGGTGTCGATGAAGTTCGATGACTTTGGTGAAGGTCCTTTGGTGAAGGACCACGTGAGATTTTAACCCGTGGAGAGATGGTTCTGTAGAACCTACCCTCCACATCACAAACAATTCCTGTGAGCCCCAGCGTCTCACACCCAGGGATTTCCCTGATGCTGTAACAGAAAAGGAAAGGCATAATTTCATCATACCATTGTGACATTGATAACAGAAACAACATGTGCCCATTATATACAAGCACACTTTTATTATTGCTGAACTGTATAGTATCGATGTAGAAGGAGTCTTGGAACATGGAATCCGGACTGTAAAATATCTGGAAGGTATATTGTATGAAACAAATACGGTGAATTTCTTAGTACGGCCCTAGTCCAGCAAGAGAATCTGATGGATGTCTCTTTAAATGAGGGTCTGAAACCCTCCGGGGAAGGCCAGCAGCTGACCAAGTGAGGGTTACATCTGGACTGAGGCCTTAATGTAAGCAGCCATCACCATCCTCTCCTCTGTCTTATCACAGTAAGAAGTGGATAGGTAAGGATATTACCCTGAAAGGAGAGTACTCAAAAGTACTCAAAGTTCATCTAAGTGTAACACTAAGGTCAGAGAAAAAGACAAAAAAAAAAAAAAAAAAAAAAGAGTGATGTATGTGGCTCCTACAGTGCGTACCTGCCAAACCCAAAGAAATGCATCCCGGGTTTCTGAAAAGTGATGGTTTCTCGTGTAGAGCCCGATGATTCCCAGTTGGTCCTGCATATCTATTTGGCACAGTGCCAGTTTATGTCTATTGTCCCGTTATGGTCACTAGTGTCTCTTTTCTTTCTTAGAAATCCACTTTGGATAATTTATGAACTCCCCCCACCAAAATTCATATGTTGGAATTTGAACCCCCCAAAGTGATGGCATTAGGAGGTGGGTTCTTTGGGCGATAATTATAGTGAAGACCTCATAAATGGAATTAGTGCCATATCAGCTCACCATGTGAGGACACAGTGAAAAGGCACCATCTACAAATCACGAAGCGGACCTCACCCAAACCAGACCACATCGGCATCATGACCTCTGACTTCCAGCCTCTAGAACTGTGGGAAATATATTTTTATGGAGTTTTGTTACAGCAGCCCAAACTGAGTAAGAGAGGTGAGCTATCCCATTGAGTAGGATTCCTGAAATCATATTTTAAAATTTCTTCTCAGAGGGAAGTGTAAGGTCCAAATCAGAGGTCGTATCCGAGTCAATCTTGTTTTTTTTTTTTTTTTTTTTGTGGGTTTTTTTTTTTTTTTAATATCCTTACTCTTGATGTGAACTATTGTGTTCTTTACTAGGTTTCGCCAAAGGCTTAGTGTCTACTTGGTCACAGCACTTTGAGGCCAAGGGTTGTGTTTTATTCACTTCTGCATACACAGCACTGGTTATTGTGTTTGTCGGAGTCAAAAATCGATAAACGTTGTTCAGTGAATGGATTTGGCTCTTCGTTCTTTTTGAGGATACTGTTAAGTCTCAGGAAACAAATGGCTGTGTTATGTGTAGTCATTTGATCAGGCACTAATTGTCCTTCTTTGGATCAGAACATTCACAGCCAAAAGTAACAAGTTCTCTTTAAGGAAGGGACATAGTGTCTCTCCGAGAAACTTGAATCCAGCTTTTCTTCACTTCACGGCAGGGGCAGGCCTTGCCTGAGATCTTTTTTTCAGTGATTTATTAACGCAGTCGCATCTGACAGCTTTTAATTTTGCTCGCTCTGAATGCTACTTTTGACACTTAATATAGCCTCCTCCTGGCTCACTTTGAATATCACGTCAGCTTAGCTGTTTCGACTGTGAGTGGGTTCACTCATGTTTGCTCAGCACCAATCGCCAGTGAGCAGCCTCTTTCATTCCCCTGCTCTGACAGAAGATCGAGCTCTCCCTGTCCCCTGCTCTGACAGAAGATAGAGCTCTCCCTGGAGATGCCTGGCATCATGCATCTCTCCACTCAGGCTCTCCAGACAAGGCTGCCGTCCTCTAAAGAAGAAGAAAGCAATCTGGTGCCGTGGGAAGGAAGCAATCTTTCACATGAGGCTCGAGGCATTCGTGTCCCCCTTCCATGTGACAAGTGACTGTCACCCTGCCAGCGCCTTGGGGTCCTCTTCTCTAAGTGGAGGTAACTCTGCCTGCCTTACACTGCATTTGTACTTAGTACACCATGCTAGGTCTACTGGAGGCCATCATCCTGGAAGGGCATTTAATAAGAAGTCCTTGTACAAAGGGTCATTCACGGACTCAGGATCACAGTGGCCTTGCCCAGGAAGCCAGGACAGGAATTAAAAGTGTCTCTTGACCTTGGAATCCTGATATGTTTTATTCTTGTTCTTCTTCAATCTGGTGACATTTTTTTTAATTGTATTCAAATATGTCTGCCTCCCACACCAGATGATAAATTCTTGTTGAGTCTGAAAGCTCTCAATTTTTTAATTTTTGATTTCTTATACCTTTGAAACCACATAATAATGACGGAAACTAGGATTTTAGTGAAGGAAAAAGGAGTGATACTATTAATGACTCCAGGGTGATAAATCAAAAATCTGGTACCATCTTCACTAAACCAATGGGGCTGCCCTCCACAGAAACCCTGGCACAAATGTATGCACAGAGAAAACAGTCCATACATTACTAACAAATTAAAACTTAAAATTTACACACCAGTGCCTCACAAATCAAAAGTGACATTTCCAAATTCTGACTTGTGTGCCACTGACCTATTTTTAAACTCTTATTATTCCATATGTACAAAGCTGAAATACAGATGTCGTCTTCCAAAATAGACATATGGCTGGAACTTTGTTTTTTTTCCCCTCTCTTAATAATCATGTCCCTAGGGCTGCCAGGTTTGTCTGACCCTCTATCCTAAATGCTCTAAAAATCTGTTTCCTTTGTACCTTCCTCACTGGTGCCACCTCAGCCCAGTTCCAATTACAAATGTCATAAAGAAAGTTTCAAAGTGATGGTCTCAATTCTACTCCCCCTGCTCATCCAAAAGAAAAAAAAAAGTACTAATCTTATTTGATTAATTATATGAGTTAATTAAATTAATAATTTAATCTAAGGTAATTACATTAGCTCAAATATGATCATTTGACTTCCACAGTCTAAAACCCTCTGATGTTCCCCCATTGACTTTATCATAAAACTCAGTCCCCAGACCACTGCAGTTGCTGCTCTGACCTCCGTACACAGTTGAATCCCCACAGCCTGGTTCCTCCTCTCTGCACACTGTTGCAGACCCTCCAAATACCTTGTGCTTCCTGAATAGTGATTGCTTTACCCATCATGATAGTGATTGCTTTACCGGTATCTTCCTGGGCTTGCCTTTCTTTCTCCCTTACTTGAAGAATTCCTAATTTTTGTTCAACTGCAATTCATTTGGTGCCTACTCTGTGAAAGCACTCTGCCCCCCTTAGGAAGGATTGGGAATTCACTGCCTTTAAAATTCCAAAGCACTTTCTCTGCATCTCTGTAACAGCAGGGAGATTGTTTTAAATGCTTATACTTGCATTGGAGTGCGAACTTTGTAGACAAGGACTCTAGTTTATTAACCTCTGTATTTCTAGCTTCTTGAAAATACCTTGTAGATATTGGATATCTGTGTATGGAGGGAAAAAAATAAGAAAAAGCAGGCGATAGTAGAGTTCTTGATTTCTGGGAATCTTTTCAAAGTGCTGACACTCAGAATTGTTAATGTTGCTGATGGTAAAAATGGTATTATTATCTTTTTAGTAGTAGTAATGGCAGCAACAAGCACACACTCCATTTGCTGAACACTGGTTGTGATCTAAACACTATGCTAGTACGTATGTGTTGAGTATCTTCTGTGGGTCTATCACTCCTATACGTGAAAGAACAATAGTAACAATTATAATAATACCACTAATGGAGAATACTATATACTAGGCACGTTCTAAATTAGGCACTTGATAATTATTTTTTTTAAGAGAAGAGGTAGAGATTAAAGAAATTATCCAGAGCCATACAACTATTAAGAAGTAAAATCAAGAATCAGTTCTGGGAAGTTCAACTCTAGCCTCTGTTTTCCAAACATTTCTGCTATCCTGGAACAAGCCAAAGTCTCTTTTTGGAAGAGACATACACATGAAAGAGACATTTCACATGAAATTGACATATGTACGAAGGAAAAAGAAATAGAAAATGTAAATAGGTAAATAATAAGTAAAAATTTAAGACAGGCATTGTAGAAAATTTAATAATTCAGAGAATGACAAGTTATTTGCAGAGAACAATGCAAGGAGATAGAACAGAGTAATGGTCAATGAAGGTTGGAGCACAGAGGCTCCAGTGGAAGGAAGACCAGACACGGGATGGGCTTCTGTCCTGCTGGACAGAAGAGCAGGCAATGTGTCTCTGAGGCTTTTGTGAATATGACCAGTTTGAGGACCAGAAAGAAAGTCTGTGCATCTCAAACACTGTGAGCAAGACAGGGACGCTCAGAAATAAGGCTGGAATCGAGGCAAGAGGAAGGAGTCCTGTCTCAGTATTTGTTTTTTATCCTAAGTGGAATTGAAAGACAGTGGAGGGTCTAAAGAGGGGGCAACCGATTTACAGTTTTAAATATGAAGTCTTATAGGTACCATGGTATGGGGTATTTTGGGGGGTTTGTGGACCCAATTTTAATATGGGAGAACGTACCCTCGTACCACTGAGCAATTCTTTTTTTTTTTTCTCTTAAGATTTTATTTATTTGTCAGAGAAAGAGACAGTGTGAACACAAGTAGGGTGAGCAGAAGGCAGAGGGAGAGCGGGTTCCTGGTTGAGCAAGGAGCCAGATGGAGAACTTGATTCTAGGACACTGGGATCACGACCCAAGCCAAAGGCAGATGCTCAACTAACTTAGCCACCCAGGCGTCCCCCACGCTTCTTGAGCACCAACTCAGTGTCCCATATTTCTACCTAATTCAGACACTGTCTACTTGGAGATAATATCATATTACACAGGTCAAGGCCCGAGTCTTACAAGACTGCCACTTCCACTTCAGACACCAGTCTGTCACCGTGTGTGCTTCTGACTGACCAACTATAGACTGAGGGCTCCAAGGACCCCTCCTTGGACTTCGGACACCAGTTGCAAGTCTAGGTTGTTACCTGTACTTCTAACCAACAGGCCATAAATCAGAGATATCCAACATTTCCTCCTTAGGATTGATTAATTTGCTAGAGCAGCTCACAGAACTCAGAGAAACATTTTACTCACTGCATCACCAGTTAATTTCAAAAGGGTATACTTCAGGAGCAGCCAGATAGAAGAGATGCATAGAGCAAGGCATGTGGGAAGGGCCTGAGAGTTCCATGACCTCTCAGAATGTGCCTTTCTGCCCAAATCTCTACATGTTCACCAACCTGGAAACTTTCTATCTTACTTGGCTTTTATGGAAACTTCATTGCATAGGCATTGTCTATTGCTGAATGATTCAACCTCAAGCCTTTCTCCCCTCCCTGGGAGGTCAGAGGGTGAGAATGAAAGTTCAAGCCCTCTACTCCAAGATTGGCCGTTCTAGCAACTAGCCCTCATCCATGGTTTATGGTCCAAAATTCACCTCATGAACATAACAAAAGATACCTTTATGGCTTTCATAATTTAGGAAATTCTAAGGATTTTAGGAACTCTGCCAGAAATAGGGATGAAGACCAAATATATATTTCTTATAAATCACAATATCACAGGTGTGTAGAGGGTAACACAGGGACACACAGAAAGAGGGATTAACTCGGACTTGGGGGTTTGATAACAAAAACCAAATCTTATGACAGGTTATTGAATAATTGGTAAGTGTTAAGGTGAAAGAATGGGGGATTTACATGGTCCAGAGCCCATGCCTTTTCACATGCATTGCCTTGATTGTACTTCCTGAGAGAGGTGTGCCATGATGATTCCTGTTCTATGGGGAAGTAGACTGAGGCTTAGAGAAGTAAAGTATCTTGCCCAAGATCACTCCTGGGAAATTGAGTTCCCACCCATTCAACCTCACACCATATATCTTGAACAATCTGTAAGCAACTCCTTATGACTGAAGTCCAAATAAGCAAGGTTTGTCTCTGAAGAGCGAATCTGTAGATCACAGCAAAAGATACATCCCAGGGGTGCTTTGAGGAACACTTAGAAATGTTGGCTTCTATTTATTAATAGATTTTGAACAGGAAATCACATAACATATGTTTGGGAATTTTCTTCAAAATTGGTTCAAGGCCTGTGGTAACACCTGAGAAGACTACGTGAGCAGTTTGAGTTTCTGAGTCAAGCAATAGGAGTCCTTGATCCTTAATTGAACCTGGGATTGTAAATAATCTGGTGAAGTAATCAATTTGGTGATCCTTAGGAGTTTTGGGAACTGGACATTTTTTTTTTTCTCCTTGAGCCTTGTTTTGCTCATCTGTAAGATGACACTGATGGAATATGATGGCAAATTGCCCTTTAAATTTCTAATTCCTCTATATAACAAAGGCAAAACACCCATAATTTAGAACCCAATGATTTCATAAGTAGATAAGACACAGCATGATTTCCTTTAAAGAAATTCATATGCAACTGAAATTAATACCATCCAGAACTCTTCAGATAAAATCCGTGATATCATCTCAGTGATCCAAACCCACCGCTTATTATATTTCACAATGGTAGAATCATTCATCTAGCTGCCCAATTCCAAGCCTTGCCAAATATCATCACATTTGATGAATGTTCAGACCATGTAGAGTCTATTTCTTTAACACATTGATCCCTCTATTGAAAGACTTACCATTTCTCACTTGAGTTACTATAGTGTCATCTCCATCTGGTTTCTGCCTCGCACCTGGATCTCCCCAATTCTCCCTTCTCACATTTGTCAAACTAATAATCTCAAACAAATATCCAATGCCATCTCATCTCTGTTGAAAGTCCTTCAATGACTCCTTATAACTTTCTAGGAAAAAAAAAAAAAAACTCAGACTCCTTACCTTAATATGGGAAGCTCTTCATAATTTATATGATTTAGTCTTTTTTTTTTTTAAAGATTTTATTTATTTATTTGACAGATAGAGATCACAGGTAGGCAGCGAGACAGGCAGAGAGAGAGGAGGAAGCAGGCTCCCCACTGAGCAGAGAGCCCGATGTGAGGCTCGATCCCAGGACCCTGGGATCATGACCTGAGCCAAAGGCAGAGGCTTTAACCCACTGAGCCACCCAGGCGCTCCCTATATGATTTGGTCTTTATTACATCAAGAAACACCATCAAACCACCCTCTACTTCAGATGTATAATTCCAACCAGAAAAAGGGATTTAAAATTCCCTGAAAAAAGCATATTTGTACATCTTGCTTTCCAAATTATTCTTCATTTTGCTTAAAATATGCTTTGATTTCCCCATTACTTTCTCATGATCAGCTCTGATATTTCTAATTATTTATCTAGAGTCAGCCCCAATACTTTCTTCTTTCTAAAGCCTCCTCTTCCTCGATGGTCTCCTCATCCAAGATCTCTGGGATCCTCTTCTGTGTTGATGACATTTCAGTGTTCTTAAATAATATCTCTACCACAGAATTATCACATTTTAGTATTATCAATTTACATATTAGCACTGGAGTGAACTTCATGACTGTTGTTAGGAAAATGACTTATTCATCTCTGTATCTTCAGTCTGTGTTTAGCACATAGTAGATACATAAAAATGTTTTGAATAAATGAGTTACTGAATTCATGTTCTTTTCATGAGTTAAGAAGGTACATGAAATGTATTCAAATAATAATAGTTTGTTAGTTCACGTTGCAATATGGACATGAAAACCATGAGCACAAATAATATCTATATTTTTCATTCAAAATTTCCATAATTCTAGCAGATGTTCTTTCCAGTTACATCCTAATGAATGAGATAATTCTGTGCTTTGTATAGTTGTCTCAAGGAAAGAATTATATTCAGGAACGCAACCATGTCCAAGTAAATAATAAATAGCAAGATTATTGCCTGTAGAAACAAATAATTTAGGTTTTGGTTAGTTGTGAAATGGAAAAAAAAGTAATATTTATGATAATGAAATAATTGAACAAACCTAATACAAGTCCTTAAACTATAATTATCACTCTCTTTCCTGCTTTGCTGTATACAAAATGCTCATCTAAACACCTGGAGTGTGAAAATACCACTCCTGGCTATGAAAATCACTGCCTGGAATCTATTTCAGTTCTCTCATATTTTCATTTTATCCTTTAAATTATTTTAAGTCATCAAGACTATAAATGTCAACAGATTGAAAAGGATGCGATGTAATTTCATGAGCAATCACAACATTTTTATCTATGCAAAGTAAGATAGTAAAGATAATTGGGCCTTCTGCCTGATGGCTCAAAGCAGTTTTCTGTGAGTGGTGGGAAGGACTTTCTACCACCCTTCAGCTCGACCTAAACGCACAGTGTAACATGGGCAGTTTTAACATTTCAAAGGAGAAAGGAACTCCAACCTCATTCTGTAATAAAAAGGACATGTGCATATCAATGAGTCCACCTAAAATGTTTTAGGCATATTTTGTAACTTTTTGTAAGATATTCTCTTCATATTCTAATATAAGAGGAGACAGGAAGAAGAAAAGTAATGAACACTTCTCTGGTAAGTTCTGTGAAAGTATTTTAATCCACACAATTTTATGTTGAGGCTACTACTACTTCTATTACTCAGATGAAGACATGATACCCTGGGAAGTTACCTAAATCCCATGTCCCTCCTCCTTTTTTTAAGTTGTAAGAAAAACAGATACAATACTAACCTTTCCATGTAAAAGTTTTATTTGGTTTCCATTCAAATATATCTCTTATCAGGTGCGGCAAAGACTGGCTCAGACAGGACTGGACTATCCCACGTAAGTATTCTGGGACATGAGTTTGGAATACCCCAAACTTGTGGTTTTATTTTTTCACACATATTTATTTAGGAATCATGCCGCAGGTACGGGGCTGGATGAATAAGGTAGATGGCTTCTTTGTCCTCAAAAGGAAAACAGTGTACACGTGTGATGCGATACTTGTTAGAAAAGAGTGAAGACAGAGCACACAAAGGTCAAAAAATGTAAACAGGGAAATATGGGGTTATATAAATGAAGTTAGAAGACATAATTTGAAGGGAGATCTTGAAGGAAAGGTAAAACTGAGATGACAAATCCTTAATAGATCATAGATTAAAACAAGATTGGGAGCCAAGGTTTGTACAAGTGGTGGGTGAGGGATGGGATGCAGAAAAACAGAAACTTATAGGAATGTGTGTGTGTCAAGTAACAAAAAGATTTCTTGGGTATATACAAATCGAGGCTCCTGAAGAAGTTTTCCACACCCCAATCTAGGCTTCTTACATACAGTTGTACACACATCATGGAATCAGGACACAACGAAGAATACTGTTGGGGAAATTTCCTGTGAGGGTGAAATTTTCTGAAACTATTGAAATAAGGAACTCAGAAGTTTTTAATTATTTTTATGGTCATAATCAATAATAGTATGACAATGGTTAGTCCATTCATGGAACACTTACTATATACTAGTTTAATATTCACTAATATTTCTCTCATCTAATCTTCCCAAGAAAATCTCTTTGGCAAATCTATCATCCCATTCTACAGATCAGGAAACAAGGCTTGAAAGTTTAGGGAATTTGTCAAAGGTCATAAGAATGGTAGGTGAAAGAACCTCCATTAAAATATTTCTCTAATGTTAACTTATGCAACATATTTTATTTTGTGGAACCAACTGAGGTTTCCAAACATATTCTCCTTTCTTCCTCCCAATAAAACTCATAATTACCTGTCTCATCTTATAGATAAGGAAATTTAGGCTAAGAATTATTAGTTTCTGTCTAACATTACAAAGATAGTAAGAACTAAGATTCAATCTGAATTAACTCAAAGAATATTTGTTGAGTGATGACCACATACCATCCACTTCTAGGTGTTGAGTCAAGGATGTTCAACAAAGTAGACATGGCGTTTGCTCTTATAAATCCAACAGATTAGTTTGTGGAGAGAAATAGTGAAAGGACCAAGATGGTCTGAGAGACATTAAGGTCAGTTCATAGGAAAAGGTTTAGGAAAGCTTTAGCCTATATTTAAGGTTTTTGGATTTTATTCTTAAGTACAACAGACAGATATAGCCTCATTTTAAGTAGGGGAGTAACATGGTATGATCTATATTTTCAGAAGCCCGCACTGGCTATGGAGGTAGAACAGGTTACAAAAGAGCACAAAGAAGGTTTTGAATGGAAATCAGATAAGGAATATTAATGGCTTGGATCTGTTTAGTGGCAGCAGATATAGGGCCAGTACTGGGAGTAAAATTTCCAGGACTTAGGCTTTGGATGTTCAGGAAAAAGGGAAACAAGGTGACTCTAAACCTCCCAATGTTGCAACTTAAATAAAGAACCAAATTAGCATTGAATTCAAGTAGGCTAAGTGATTATTTACTGCTGAGACTGACTATAAGTGAATAATACCACATTTGGACTCAGTAGAACTTAGTTGAGCCAGGTACAACAGGAAAAAGTTGCTGTTCTTCACTGTCCATAGCCAAAAAGGTACTGTGATCCCCTGAAAACAAACAAGTTGAAGAATCAGTTACTTCCAAACTCTATAGCACCAATGGAAGAGTGCTGATCTGCTTTTCTGAGATGTCAATATGTTTCATTAACTATGAAACAGTTGAGTCTTTAAGACATCTTCATTCAGATAAGTCAAGGTGCTAAGACACCATAATGCAGATTGCAAGGATTTTTTGCAAGTCCCTAGGAGATAAGACAGTATTTGCATGGGGGAGTAATTTGGCAGTGTGCCAAGGTATTCTACAGCTTAGGCTCTGTTAGCATTTCTTCTTAAAACCATATTTTCTGCGTTGACTATCTGGCAGTTTTGGATTGCCTCAGGCTGATAATTGGCAACTGAGCTGTTAGACCAGATGGCATTTATTTATTTATTTTGTAAAGGAAAGGAAGGGAGAAAAGCATGATGCAAATTGGAAAGTCCATTTTTAGTTATAGAACAGAAAAATAAAGGAGAAAAGAAATTGATTTTAAGCAGTTCCAGATGTTATATGCTTTTTTATTCACGAAGTCATATCTAAAAGGAGAGTGCCATTAAAAACAGAAAACGACAAAAAACAAAAAGAAAAAAAAAAGACAGAGAGAGAGAAAGAAGAAAATTAGCCTGATGATTCACAGACCTGTACCTCTGGGGCAAAGAATACATAATAATTTAATTAAAAAATAAATTAAATAAAAAATAAAAAGTTAAAAAAGAATCTACAGAATAATGTTCAGCTGGGTTTATTTGTTAGTTTTTATTTATAATGAATAAGACCATTTTTTTAAGAATAGGAGGAAATTCACACAATTTACATATGAATAATTACCTTCATACTGT
This sequence comes from Enhydra lutris kenyoni, assembly GCF_002288905.1. Lineage (NCBI taxonomy): Eukaryota > Metazoa > Chordata > Mammalia > Carnivora > Mustelidae > Enhydra > Enhydra lutris. The sequence goes on along the minus strand of NW_019154098.1, from coordinate 6,394,750 downwards.
GTCTACATGAGGAACAAAACAGATTTGGCTGCTACAAGTTCCATAGTGTTCTATCTTAATCACCAAGCCCTCTCCATCCCACCTTGCTTGTTCTAGGAGCCATCTGTGAGGTGTTATTGTGTTATGCCTTCTTCAGTAGCTTCTTTTGTCCAAAGAAAGACTTTTATCAGGATCCATTCAAAGAGTGCCAACAGTACCTTACATCAGCCTTTTATCTCATTTTTGCTGGAGAAGAAATCAAAGAAATGACAACTCCTGTGATAAATTGTGCCTTGTCCTGAAAACGCCTGCCAAAATTTTCCAACCTTAAATTTTAATGTGTTGAATCTTTCCATTGGGCCTCTTAAATTTAGATTTAGTAATGTTTTAAGGACTTATCACAACTGATTGTAGAGAACAGGTTTAGGACAGGTCTTTTAAGTGGGGATTCTTGTCATATATAATCTTTGTTGGGGAGATTGTGGGGGCCCAGATTTTCCTCTATCCTCTAAAGTTCTTCCAGCTGGTCTAAAAATTAAATTTACATGAGGCAGATTAACAGGAGAAAAAGGCCCAAAGTTTAATTACATATACACAGAGGCCCGATGATGAAATTGAGACCCAAAGAAATGACCAAGGCAGGCAATTTTTACACGTTATCAACAAAGAAACAATAAACCCATGAGGAATTGGCAGGACAGTTCAGTTGTTTGGGAGTTTCAAGTAGTAAGGAATTCTATACAGAATTTGGCCTGGGGTATTTAATAAATAAAAGTAAAGGACAGTTTACATAGTCTTTTTGGCTCTGGGTTCTCTGTCTCTGGTGATAAGGATGTCTCTTTACCTCCAGGTACAGAGAGGGTAACTTTCAGATAGTAGAATTATTTCCTGCTTTTTGGACATAAAGTAGGGTCAGAGTGTTCTTTTTACACTAGCTGTTTCATTTCATAAGTAACTTTTAATTCAGAATAATCACTATGCCAAAGTGGCACACTTGGGGGTGGCCTGGGTTTGGCCCCTACAGTTGCTTGTCATCTGCCATTAGATCCACCACCATCCAGATATTTCATTTGGTTCTTTTTTTTTTTTTTATTTTTTTTTTATTTTAGATTTTTTTTTTTTTAATTTGTCAGAAAGAGAGAGCGTGAGAGAGAGAGAGCTAGCACAGGCAGACAGAGTGGCAGGCAGAGGCAGAGGGAGAAGCAGGCTCCCCGCCGAGCAAGGAGCCTGATGTGGGACTCGATCCCAGGATGCTGGGATCATGACCTGCGCCGAAGGCAGCCACTTAACCAACTTAGCCACCCAGGCATCCCTTCATTTGGTTCTTGAAAGACAAATTACTAGGAAAACCCTAGTCTTCCTAGAGTGGGGGCTCAGACACGCTATATCCAATAAGCTAACAGGTGCTGCTTATGCTGATGGTTTGGCACCCCCTGAGGATCAGGACTCTAGTTGACCATTAAAGGTCTCTATTAGGAGTCAGTGTTCAATTACATACCAACTACATAACTCTGGGGAGGTTATTTCTCCTCTCCTATTCTCAGGTTCTTTTTAAGCAAACCAACATATGCTACTGTACAGTCGTTATGTTGATCAAACTAGAAACTCAGTATGAAAAATCTTTACACATTGGGAAAAATGATTTTATATTCTGACTCTACTCTGCTATTTACAATCTATAGAACTTTGAAGTACTTACCTAACATAGCTAAATTAATGTTTTCTTACTTCTAAATATGATTTCTCTATTGTGCAGTTACAGGAATTAAATTACACATTATTGATAAATATAATATTTTTAATACAGAGCCTGAAATGTAAGGGCACAAAATAAATACTAGGTCTTTTTGCTTTCTTGTTTTCCTTCTCTAGGCAAATCATTTTCTCCATATTTATGGTTAGGAAACAGGATAAATATAATTGCTCATATAAATAAAGCTGAAAAATATTTACTATCAAATGCTTACTACATGCTGGACACCATTCTAGGCACAGGGAGTAGAAAAATGAACAGAATATGTGAGTGTCTTCAGTCATGGGAAAGAAAGACAAAAAATACAAGCGTACAAATAATATAATTAAAATATCCAGTTTGCCCCAAATGAAATTCTTCATCACAAAATCTGGAAATCAGTATAGCATGGAAACATGCTCCTTCTATAAGAAAAGAAGAGGGAGGAAAATAAACTGATAATTATAAGGATTTCTTTGTTGAACTGGAAGATGCTAGAATCAATTAATGTCACCACATGCTACCACGGGAAAGTTAAAAAATAAAAGCACTGCCCTCTGCTTTAGTATGTATTAATATGGTGGAATAACTCAGCGACCAGTATTCCTCTGCTACACATAAGCCAGTGCAAAAGCACTAACCTTATTAAGCTGTGAATTCAGCCCTTTACAGCTCCTGCACTGTTACTGGTCACCACTATGGGCACTATTTTGCAATTTGTTACAGGAAGAATGAAGAGGAGTAATGTGGACAGAAAACAGTCACATGGAATGACAATCCAGCAGAAGGAGTAAACTCTGCATTTGCATAAATTTCAGGTAGAACGTTAAAACTCATACAAGTAGAAAATGGAAATTCAGCTGATCTCTGGAGAGCTTAAATGACAGGAGACACAGGTGATACATGGGTGAGACAGAATGACCTGAAAATTCCCCTACATGACGGTGACATTGAGGTATCATGAGAGGATTTTAAGATGTAAATCAGTTTATTAAAAATACTCAGAACTGGGGTGCCTGGGTGGCTCCGTTGGTTAAGGGTTTGCCGCCTTCAGCTCAGTTCACGATCTCAGAGTCCTGGGATTGAGCCTCACGTCGAGCTCTCTGTTCAGTAAGGAGCCAGCTTCTCCCTCTGCCCTTCCCCCCACTCCACTTCTCTCTCTTGCTCTTTCCCTCAAATAAATAAATAAATAAAATATTTTTAAAAAATACTCAGAACTTAATATATTTCTGGAATACTTAACATCATAAATGTTTGAATTGATGGAAAAAAAAACTTGTGTCTTATCAAGCAATTGTCTTTTAGTAGTTAAATGATGTCCACTAAAAATGCTTTTTCTGTTGATTCTTGATCATCATTACAGCCTTCTGAAAACACTTGAGATGAATATGACCACCATTCCACATACAGAGCTATGAACATTTTGGAAGAAGAAGAAATGAGGAATACGTTTAACATTTAGTGCTGACCCTTAATGTGTGGTGCTTGAACTTCCTGGTTATACAAATAATGTCTATTGCATTAGATTATTGTAAAAATGAATAGAAAAATGTTCTAGAAAGATGTCTCCCAAAATAAAATGAATTAAAATATTTGGGACAATGTTAGATTTAGAGATATTAAATATTCTAGCAAATAAGATACCTACATGAAGAGAAATTTCTGATAGAGAAATTAGAATACAAGAATTTTGTATGCTACCAAATTCTTTGTTTGTTTGTTTGTTTGTTTTTTTCTGATTTGTTGGACACCTAATTTATCTGTAGGTTGGAAATGTTTAAACTAAGAAGTGGGTATGTAAATGAAACAGAATACATATGGGATTTTCATTTGTGGGTTGGTTGGCTTTGGTTTTGATTTTAGAGATAAGTTCTGTCTGCTCCAAGCTCTGAAAATGAAATATTGTGGTCAGGGGGTAAGGCTTTTCACTTGAGAAAAGAGAAATTAAAACAAATATGGTAAAACCGGCCACTAAGAAGGCAGACTTACTTAATGGGGAAATGCACCAAGCTTTTTAAAATTAGGCCTTAAGAAAAATGAAAACAAAACAATCTGGTTAATTAGAGAACGCTAAAAATGTGGCAAAAATAGCCAAGTCCAAAATTGGCTTAAGGTCATGTGATCCTTGAAACATAGAACTACATCCAGAGGATCATGAACAAATGGAAATAAAGCACTCTATGGAGTAATGGAAGGAATTGGTAAATCTAATTTTCCGTAACTTTTAAGGAATCATAGTACAATTAGTATGTGGTAAAAATAAAACAATAAATAGAAAGATAATTAAATCTTCATTCAAAACATGAAATGGATAAAACTCCACACTGGATATTTTGGTTTTATTTTTTCATCAAGATCTGAAAATAACCTGTTATGTGATACCAAAAAAGTCACCTAACCTTCCCGGACCTGTTTCCACTAAAAGAAAATGGATTTGATATTTCCTTGTAGATATAATAATGTGTTATTCTACAGAAAACTTCATTATTTAGAATCCTCAAAAAACAGTTTCCAAGTGGTTGAAAATGCATTCATTTCAGTGCTAGAAGAATCCTCAGAAAACAGTTTCCAAGTGGTTGAAAATGCATTCATTTCAGTGCTAGAACTCCTCATTCAGCCATTTCTTTTTTTTTTTTTCACTAGATTTGTGTTTAGCAGGCGCATTGGTTGAACCTGTTTCTACTCTCTTATGTAAATGATACTAAATGCTGTTCACTCCTATTTTTTTTTATTTCTTTTCAGCATAACAGTATTCATTGTGTTTGCACCACACCCAGTGCTCCATGCAATACGTGCCCTCCTTAATACCCACCACCTGGCTCCCCCAACTTCCCACCTCCCGCCCCTTCAAAACCCTCAGATTGTTTTTCAGAGTCCATAGTCTCTCATGGTTCACCTCCTCTTCCAATTTCCCTCAACTCCCTTCTCCTCTCTAACTCCCCTTGTCCTCCATGTTATTTGTTATGCTCCACAAATAAGTGAAACCATATGATACTTGACTCTCTCTGCTTGACTTATTTCACTCAGCATAATCTCTTCCAGTCCCATCCATGTTGCTACAAAAGTTGGATATTCATCCTTTCTGATGGAGGCATAATACTCCATAGTGTATATGGACCACATCTTCCTTATCCATTCGTCCGTTGAAGGGCATCTCCGTTCACTCTTGTTAATGAATTTGAGTTTCTGTGAGGAATTCATGCTGTCCCATGGTGATTCTAGATGGCACTCTTGTGCTTAAAATGTCCTCTTTCCTGCTTTGCTAAGATTTCACCTCCACCTCTCTAACAGTTAACTAGTCCATCCTCTCCAAATAACCAAGCACTTATTAACCCTGTAGAGGGAATAGCCTTATGGAGGACTTGGTGGGATGGGGGGGCCGTGGTTGTTGTAGATGAAACACACAAGCTGTCACATGTGCATTTACATAACACCACTTGGGCTCTGAAGAAAGCACTTTCATCCTTGTCAGGAACATGGATCCTGGTGGAGGTGGTTGGGTAACTGGTAATTGAGCTTTGAGAGATGATGGATGCATCTTCTTATTGTTCTATGTATGGGAAAATTTGTTCTCCTTCTAACAGGATCAACAGCCCCACAATCAGGGGTCAAAGTAGGTCTTTGAACACTCTGCTTATTCATATAGAACTCTTTTGTTAAGTTTTTGAAAAGCCAAAAGATTTTTCTCTCTGCCTGAGCTCTCTCAGATCAAGAAAAAATAAAGTGTAATTAATTTTAATGTATTATCCCCTGCCCACAATATTCATCTTCAAAGCTTGGAATTAGATAAAGCTTATCTCCAAAATCAAAAGAAAAAAAAAAAAGCCTGGAAAAACAAAACAAAAGGAAATTCTGGGGAGGTGATTTTAGCTGGACTACTTTTAGAGGTGGGATCTTAACTCCAGAAAGTTCAATGAGGTAGAAATAAGATCCACAATCCATTTAAATATTCATGAGAAAAGTGGTTCTGCCAGAGGGGAAGAGTGTGGAGATTACAGAATAGCATCAGACAATAAAGAGATACATCATGTCCTATTAAATTGTTTTAAAAAACACAAAGAACACTAACAATGATTAATTTAGGCATATGGTGAATCCATGGGGTATAGACTATAAGACCCGTTTGAAGGGCAGGGCCTTAGAGATCTTTTCTACGTTCTTCCACAAAAAGAGTATAAGAAAAAAATTGCTCCTATTATCTGAAGTTCTATGTCTCATGTTACATGAGACTTGGTTAATATGTCTTTTCAATTCACTTGGTAAACAGGCAATCCCAAGTCTGATTAGTACAGAAACATTTTAACCAGGCTTACTGAAATGACTTGGTGTCCCCACGTGATGTTTAAAAGAGTTCCTGAACTTAACACACTCCGAACATGAACAGCCACTTTCCTGTCTCCTGTGGTCTTCCCCATGTCATCCTGCCAGTAGCTCTGGCCTAAGACCTTAAGGTCATGCTTCAATTTCATTTCCCAACTATCAGGAAAGTCTTTGGGTCCCCTTCCTAAAAGCTAGAATCTGATGACCTCTCTGGTCACAACCATAATTGCCATTCACCTGGATCATCGCCATGGCTCTCCACTGTCTCCCTGTATTTTCCCTTGCACCTCCCAGCCCATACACACATCTCATCTCAGTATAGTAGCTGGACTCAGCCTACTCAATATTCCATTACATCAGGTCTCTCCTGACTTATGACACTCCTGCTCATGGTGTACTGCCCTGAGTTTCCTACTCAATCCTGAGTAAGTGACCAGGAGGGTCCCACATCCTAGACCCCTTCTCCTGTCTGAATTATGCCCTCCCTCTTTTCTATTGTCTCACCTGCTCCAGGCACACTGACCCTTGGCTCCTCTTCTCACATGTCAGCCACATCCCCTTCTCCGGGTTTTGCATTTGCTCTTCCCCTGCCTGGAATGCTCCTGCAGATTCCACAAGACAAATCTCTTCATCTCCTTTATGTGTATTCCCAGTTGCTACCTTTCCAGGAGTCTTTTCCTGACCATGCTGCTCATGTGTCAAACTAGGAACTCAGGATCTCCCTATCCAGTGACCTTTTCTCCAAGGCAAGCTTCTGAAACATCTTGAGATGCGATTATGTGTTTCTCATCATTCTCGCTGCCTTGGCATTCCCCTAGTATTTATGTTTCATAAGTTGAGGACACTGATCTTTTTATTTTTTTCCCACTCTTTTAGACACAGTATCTTAAATGGTGCCTGGCACATAGTAGGTGTTGTAGGTTGCACAAATAAACCAATTGATGCATAAGTGAGTACTTTCACCACAGGAAATGACAGGCTTCGTTCTGAACATGAGGAAGCAAATTATAACTCATAGTGTTCATATTTTCATGTTAAGTTTGAAAATAACCTGAGCTTATTTGACATTTTAATCACTTATAACTTAGGAGAATTTGACATATTAAAGTATAATTTGACATCGTAGAGCATCTAAAAGATTAAATTGATTCCAGTTTAAAATGTGGAATTGAAAATTTGATTTTCCTTGTCATTCTAAGTTGACTAGTCTGAGAAAATTTTACACATCTGTGAAAGTGTTAGGACATCTAATAATTTTGATTTATTAGATTTGTGGAAGTTGCTTAAGTGTTTGGGAAACTTAGCTTATTGGAGAATGGAAGTACTTAAAAATAAAAATGAGCACATTAGGTTTATAAATAAAGTTAAAAACGTGTAATGGACTTTAGTTTAAATTGCCAAGGTTGACTTAAAAGTTTTGTTAATATCTTCTGGACTTATAAATAGAAAATAAGATGATTTATAAATTAGAAAGCACAAAAACAGGATTTCAATTTTATAATAGTAATGCATTAAAATTAATTTTCTAAGTTCAAAGTAACCTTTCAATCTTCTTCCTGTGCATAAAACGTACTTTCAAATACATCAAAAACACATACTGATGATGCAAATTCAGGCATTAGTGGAATGACATTATTTTTAGAGAATGATGTTGCTAGGAGAGAAACATGTCTATACTTATATAAAAAAGCAATTATACAAGAATACTAATAATTACGATAGCTGCATCTATATCCACAACCATATCAGATCTCTATCTATTAACTGGCAAACCCACTTCCACCATCATCCTCATTCACTTTTCACTCTCAACTTCAGGATCAGATTTGCTCAAATACATTGAAAAACATTGGGCTTCATAAAAAGTACTTTCCTGGAGTTCCTATGCCTTGCTAGAAATATAATCATAAGTGACTGATGAATATCTTTCCCCTTTTGTGTGGCCGTGCATCACTGAGGAGAGGTAGACCTTCAATCTACTCTCCACTTACCTCTTTAGGGAGAGATATCCAAAGCAGAGTTTTTGCAGATTCCTTTAATTTCTGTTTTGACCAACTCACAATGGTAGTGGGAAAATAATAACAGCGGCTAACATCGATGTCCTTGATACCCTTCTAGAATTTTTTGTTTATTGTCTCATTCAGCAAGTAAGGGCAGAAGTTTGGGTTAACTTGGAGAATGTTCATGACCCTGACTGTGCATTTCAGAGACTTTAAGTGGTGGTAGCAGAAGAGTAGGTGGTAGGTTACTTCATTGAGACAGAATGGAACTGGAGCCAAGGGGTATGTTCAGCTCATTTCTTACCTCTTAAGAGATTTCTTATAATTTGAGGATGGAGTGTGCTTTCACATAAAGTGTTTTATGATATCCTGACAAAACCTCAGACACACAAGATCCAGCAGAAATATGTTTACAGTGTATAATAACCCGTGTGAGGCTAATGAATTTGAGGTTGATTGCCTACACGGTCTTTTTCCTGACCCTCCCCCACACACATTCTGCTTCAACCGCACTAGTTTTCTCACTTTTCTTTATTAGCACTCTTTTCTGCCATGGCTTTTGCACGGGCTTTTACTTCCTTGGAATATGTTCACTTCCGATTCAGAGACCTTCTCTCTCACACATCGCTGATGTCCTCTTCCATCGCCACGTCACCTGGCTTTATTTCCCTCCATAGTACCTATTCCATATGATTGTACAACATATTTAATATATTCTTTTGCTTTCTGATTGCCTCTTGTGAGAGCAAGACTTTGTCTACTTTGTATATTGTATCCCCAGAGCCCAAAATAGTTAATAATATTTGATAAATGAAGTGATTGAATAATGCTGCAGAAGTAGCAAAATGCTACCTTGGGTATGAGTCTACCGACATTGACTGCCTTCAGAGCTCTCCCCAGCGCATGGGCTACTGCTGGCACCTGCCCTTCCCTGCAGTAGAATACTGTTCCTGAGCCTCACCATGAAATAAATGAATTTCTAGGAAATTGGAAGAACTGGTTTTGTTTTTGTTTTTGTTTTGTTTTGTTTTGTTTTGTTTTTTACAACAGACTTGTAAGATAAGAGCTCTTTTTAATACAGTTTAACAGTTTTAGCACCCAAGTTCAGAAAGGCTACGTGAATTAGCCAAGGTCACAAAGGCTTGTCGGTACAGGGCTACTTCTGACCCAAATCCACCAATAGTCTGTAGAGTCTTTTCCCTGTCTCTCTTGCCCATGGGATGCTAATTCAGTTTGAACAGCAAAGCTTGGCAACAATACTTCCAAGTGGTAACACTGTAGCTCTTTATGGCATTTTCACCGATCATGTTACCTTAATGTCACTAGCAGTCCTTAATAAGCAGTGATCGTGGACTGAGCAAATGGCCAAGCCTGGGAAGATGGAAATTTTATAGAGGAAAAACAAGAGAGTCTGAAACACTACTAACAGTCTTTTTATTTACATAGATTTTGCATAGGTCGCAAAGCAATTTTTAGGACATTATCTTATTTGTTTTCTAGTTCTTCCCTACAGGGAAGGTGGGGTAGAGAATCCGAAGTACATCTTATAGAAGATGAGACTGAGACTCAGAGAACGAGAGGGGTGTTTATTAGCTGTATTCGTCAACTTAGGCTGCCATAGCAAAATAACACAGACCGGGTGGTTTAAACAATAAGAATTTATTTCTCACAGTTGCCAGTGGTGGCTGGTAAGTCCAATATTGAGGAAGTCCAAGCTGACAGATTCATTTTTCTGGTGATAGCTCTCTTCCTAGTTCAGGATGGCTGTCTTCACACTGTGTGGTCCAATGACTGAGAGAGAGAAAGAAAGAGAAACCAATCCCTCGGGTGTCTCTTCCTCTTCCTTTAGGGGCACTGATCCCATCATGAGGACCCCAGCCTCATGACCACATCTAAACCTAATTATCTCTCCAAGATAGTATCTCTAAATACCATCACAACGGGGTGGGGCTTCAACATATGAATTTGTGGAGGGGCCCAATTAAATCCATAGCATAAGCCTTGATAACAAATGAGCAGAAATCAAAGGCATGTAGGCAGACTTTCTTCTGAGCCTAAGTTCAAAGTTTCTTCTATTAGTCATCACCCTATCATCTCAAATGAAATTCACTAAAGAAGCTATCAGTTCATTCACTTGCTACTGGATAAGTTCTGAATAGAAAGGGGACCTGGTATGGACCCAACTTCAGTCTTTTCTCTATTGGCTCGTATGATCTCCTCAAGCCATTCAGCTGAGGGGTAACAGCTATTAGAACGTGCTTTCCCCTTTGCCACATGTACTTGCCATTCATTGATATGTGTACCAAAGTTGTCCAGGTCACTGTTTATTCTGGGCTAAGGAGAGAATGTATTTGTCATCTCTTTATTGTTGGGTATAGCCATATGGCTTATTTTGGACAATGACATTTGGGCCAAAGTGGAGCTTGTCACTTCTAAGCAGAAGCTTTAAGAGCCAGTGGGCAGAATGCTTTTCCTCACTGCAATGATGATAAAAGCATTTGGGCCCAGCCTGCTCCTCAACCCTACCAATTCACTGTAGCACATGCAGCATGACTAGAAATAATGGGAGCCACATTAGGTCTCCGAGATGTGGGGGAGGGTGCGAGACTCCCTTTCTTCTGACCAGGTTGAGAACCTACTCAACCTGATTTGCCTACTGGGCTAGGTGAATCAGGAAAGACTAATGCCCTGGGTGAGCAGAACAATTTGAAAAGCAACATAAAGGAAGGTGGTGGGGTCATTGGAAACTGTCTGAAATTGCTCAAATATGAAATAAGAGATGGGCGAATTCAGGCAATTATTGGTGTTGTGGGAAGATTTGTACACCTTGCTCATGTTTTCATTAAGAACTGGAAACTTCTATTTTCTGTAAAGGAAAGTGGGATTCATCTGCCAAGTGAGACTGGGATAAACAGCGAGACACCTCAGCCCAATCTTGCTGGGTTCTCTCTGCTTTTTCACCAGACATTGCTCAGGGCAGCGATGTTCACCTTTGCTATGCAGGGAGTGATCTGCCCCCACATACCCAAGAAAAGTTATATTAGATAATAATAAAGCTAATATCAGATCTCTGACTTCCTCCTTAGGTGGTTTCAAGTTTGGGGGGCGAAGAAATATATATATTTGGGCCCCCCACAAATCTCATTATTTAGCAAAAGGAAACTCACTCAAATAATCCAGGTATAGAAATGAAGGATTACAGAGAGTATTTGGAAAATAACCAAGAGTGAAGGCAAACTGTTACTATAAGCAGTGCACAATTTGTGCAAGAGACATTTCTCCCAGACCATATGGGTCATCATGTTACTATAACAAACAATAACAAAATTGCCAACAGCAATAATGGCAATGACAATAGACATAACACGATATTTTTTCAACAATACTAGTATGTAAGATTTAGTCCAAGAGGCACAGACTGAGAGGTGGCATTGGGAAGGTGACCAGAATATTGCAGGCTTTGTGCTGTTGCCAGGATCTCAGCCTCAGGGGGATCCTTGCCCCTCTTCTGTCCTTTGCCCTCATACACTTCCTCCTACGTTTCTCATTCCCTCTCTTTGTCCGACTTGCCAGCTTTTCCCACACCAGCAAAGCTTATTTTGTATTATAAAATTGAGATTATAAAAAGAAAACAAAACCTTTGAAAATCCTGCCCCAGTCTAGTAAGTGACTTATTAAATAGATTCTGGGATTCAGGTAAAACATGCCACTTTTTAAATGCAAAGAAAGGAAATTCAATATCGAGGTCGGTAAATTCTGCTTTAAAAAAATAAAGAGGTGAATTTAAAACCTCGTTTAAACCTAGCAAAATTTGTTTTTAAAAGATTCAAAATTTTTCACATGATAGTTGATATATTGATTTCTAATTGTGACAAAAAAAGCAAAAATATAGGAGAATGTGTACGATAAAGGAACAATGGCCGCTACTGCTTCTGAACTTAATCATCAAAGGATACCATTAACCTAGAGACTACACAAGGTATGTATATGATGTCTGGGGATCCACTATCTTGTAGAGAACCAGAGAAGGAGCTGTGTGAACGGGCGTATGTGTGTGAGTGTATGTCCATACATGTGTGCACGTATGTACGTGCACACACGTACACAGCCATGCATGTGTATAGAATATTCACACTTGCTCTCATTTTCTTTTTTGGGCAGTGCCTAGTTATACCACATATCTCCCAACTTGCTTTAAATGACTCTGTAACTTCATTAACCCGTTCCCTTAATTGCTCTATTGAGGGCTTGTCATCTGGCTGTCCTCATCTGAATACATTCTCATTTTTCAAGGACATGTTGCTTAATGCAATTTCTGACACAGCTATTTTTACAAGGTTCCCATCACTTCTTAATTAGCCACAGTTCTTTTCTCTTTGTTTTTTCTCCCCACATCTCCTGCTCTTAAAGTTCTCATCAAGTGAGAAAAAAGGAAGCTTTGAACTTGCTGCCAAATTCTGGTCCTGCAAATCCGTGTCTTTGTAGAGGTCCTCAATCTTCTCCCTTCCTCTCCTTGGTCACATCCTTTGGGGCCACTTCTCAAGCTTCTTCTCCTTTTTTTTTACTAAAACCTACTTGTTAGAAAAGATTCTTTCTGAAAACTCAACAACTATAGAAAATTTTAAGCATACACAAAGTAGAGAATATTACCATGTGCGTCACCCAGATTCAATAATTATTGACTGGTGACCGACCATGCTTTACATTAGTCTCCACCCATTTCCCATCTCAAATCACTCTGAAGCAAATTGGAGATATATTATTTTATCTTTAAATATTTTAATAGGCCTATTGAGTTATGATAGACATATGAAAAGCTGTACATATTTAATGTATATGCCTTAATGAGGTTGGTGTAAGTATACACCCCAAGACTGTCATCAACATCAAGGCCATAAACGTACCCATTACCCGTGGAAGCTGGTTAAGTGAGAGAGTGCCAAGCGAAGGAAGGGAAGAGGGTTGGGTGGAGGAGGTATCACTTCAGCAGAAAGCATGAGTTTCTCTCAGAAAAGAAAAACTCAAAATAAGACAAATGCTTAACATCTTGTTCCAAAGGAAACCAAGAGATTAAGAAATGTATAGCACTTTTGGTGGCGTAAGGCCAGTTTTAATTCTTTTTCTCAAGCTTGCTAAACTATTTGCATTTTCACTGGCTTTTTTTTTAATTGCTAATGTTAATTTGTCCATTAGCAGCTGTTTTCTGTTTTTAGGACATGCAGCAAAAAAGGAGCGAAGAAAGCAAGTAAAAATGGTCTTTCTGACATTAACGTTGTGTTGTCTGATGTTCTAAGGAGTCAAGGAAATGTGAAGGATACTCAGCACCAATCTAGGAAGGTATTCAGTAACACAGGGCAGTGGGATCCCAGGGGCCTAAGCTCAGTGTGTGCTTAACTTCATAGAAAACTGCCAGTTTTGCAGAGCAGCTGTGTTACTCTGCTCAGTGCAAAGCAGTGTGTGCAAAGCTGCGGTTGCTCTAAGTCTTCAGCATAACCTTAACATTTTAAAAAGATTAATCATTCTGAAAGATTTGTAGTAGTTTTTCATTGTGGGTTCAATGTGCATTTCCCTGATGACGAGGAATGCTCTGTGTTCCTTTTCATAAACAAGCAATGATTCCTGGCCATTAGGACATACTTTGGTAAAGTGTCCATTTTTTAACGGGATGATTTGTCTTCTAACTGGGTTGAAAGGGGTCTCACTTTTGGATACAAATCCTTTGTTAGGTATGGGGACTGAATTATCCTCTTGCATTCTGAAGATCGTCTTTCCTCTCCTTAAGATAGCTGAAGAATGGTTGAAGTTTTCGCTTGTGATGAAATCCAACTCAACCATTTTTGTAAGGCTTATGTTTTTGTTGTTCTATGCAAGAAGGTACTGTTTGCCACAATACTGCAGATTTCCTCCTGTTTGCACCTAGAGCTTTTACAGTTATATCTGTTATCTTTAGGGATATGATACACTTAAGCCAATTTTTTTCTAATATAGCATGAGTTAAGGAGTTGAAAATTTTTTCTCTTGTGGATATACTGTTGCTGACAAAACATTTATTTAAAAAAACTATTGTTTCCTCTATTAAATTAACATGGCACTTTTGTCAAAAGTCAATGGACCATGTATATGTTGACCTGTTTCTGAAATTTCTATTCTATTCCATTGATCTACATACGTAAGACATCAAGCCATAAGATACATAACATTGCTGAAAGTAAATACTTTCCAAACACATGGAAAATATATCATGTCTTTTGACTAGAAGGCTCAAAATTGTTAAAAAGTCAGTTCTCTTCAATTTTGTATATAGATTCAGTGCAATACCAATCAAGGCTATCAAGACTATCAAGATGTCTGTAAAATTTAGGATGCCAATTTCAAAATTTATCTAGAGATGCAAAGAACAAGACTAATAAAATCGTTTGAAAAGGAAGGGAAAAGTTAGGGGAGGCTATCGAGTTTGAAGACTTACCACACAGCTAAGTTATAATAAGAGTGTTGTATTGTCAAAAATGTAATCTGCCACAATGCATATGATATTACAGAGAAAAAGAACCAGAATTTAGCCCCCTCAACATATTTGCCTCCAGTGTTGTACAAGTGAGTCTCAGAATGCTGCCATATTCCCAATAGACATGGGAAAGAAACTTTAACTGCCAAAGAAATTTTCCAGGAAGATGAAGAGGGGGTTGCTAGGGAGAGGGGACTTGTAGGACTGAATTGGACCTAGGGCAAAGACAGGAAGCACTCTGCGTGAACAGAGAAGTGAAAGGTAGCTCCTCGTGTTGCAACATCTGCAGTACCAAGCATGAGCTAAAGTCACCTTAAGGTTGCTACCTTTGGGATGAGGTTCCACCCCGAAGAGTTGTATCACATTATCTTTTGGATCCCATTCTTCCACTATTTGGAGATATGACACTTACTGTATTACTGGGAAGAAAATTTCCTTCATAATAGTGTAATATAATTTAGGAGATACAATATCAGTAAATGGCAGAATTAGGATTTGAACCCAGTTCTTCACCACACCAGTGGTATTTTAGTGACTTTACATCATGATTTTCTTGGTATTCTTCTTAAAATAGGAATTGTCTATATTTTGCTGTGAACCTAATAACAAGCCTGGTGTTTACCTCCGATGTCTCACTTGCCTCCTCCAGACAGTATAGATAAGGAATGCCTTCACTGTTGTTTCAGAGGGCAAGCACACCTCTTCATGCATAAATGGCATAGGTGTGGGGTCACTTTTATGTAACACTTCTAATAGGGTTTTATTTATTGGCAAGGGTGATGGTGGCGCATTAACAGTGAAGACAGAAGAGTACTTGGCACATGGTAGGAAATAAAGGATAGATAGATGCATAGGAAGATGGTAGAGTGATTATACATTATTCCATTAAAAATGTGTTTGTGAGGGGCACCTGGGTGGCTCAGTGGGTTAAAGCCTCTGCCTTCAGCTCGGGTCATGATCCCAGGGTTCTGGGATCGAGCCCCACATCGGGCTCTCTGCTTGGCCGGGAGCCTGCTTCCCTTCCTCTCTCTCTGCCTCTCTCTCTGCCTATCTCTCTGCCTACTTGTGATCTCTGTCTGTCAAAAAAATAAATAAAAACTTTTTAAAAATGTGTTTGTGAAAGAGAAACAAAAATAAAAATAGAGTAACACTTACTGAAAATAAATAAATAAAAATACAGAAGAGTATTAAAAAAAAATTGTGACTATTTTTCACTACTGAACCAGAATTGATACAAATCAACAAACTGCCCTCAGAATTCTGGTAAAAATACCAGAAGTTCTGTTGGGGATGACATTCTTCATAAAACTGGCATTGAATTTCAGTCTCAACTGACTAAAAACTGACTGGATGAAGTCCTGGGGGCCTAGCAGGAGGAACCTAGTTTCAGAGCCAGATTCAACCAATACAAAATCTGGAGAAAAGGAAAAAGAAAAGAATTTATATATTCTTGTTATTAAGAATATTATAAAGTTAATAACTAAAAATATTTATTAAATTACTATAAAATTATAAAAAGTATTATAAAATATTTAAATCATTAAAATTACATATATTATTATGTATTATATGTTAAAACAATATAATAAGTTTAATTATATATAAATATTATAAGTACTTAAATAAATATAAATTATAAAATATATGTATAAATAAATATAAATATAAAATTACATAAATAAATGTAAATAAATAATTATTTAATATAATACAATAATATGTAAAGTCTCTATATAATATATTATAATATATAATTATTATACATTAATATTTATTAATATATACAGATATATACATACAGAGGGGTGTGTGTATATATATACAGATATATGTGTGTATATATACAGATATATATATCTGTAGAATGTATCCAACCAAGCAATTGCGTTAGATTAACATAAAAGAAGATTGTGCATTGAGGCAGGCATCATTCAGCAAAATGATGTAGAGTTGAAAAAGAAACAGATTTGTTTCTGGCAGAACTGTTGTGATCCTAGAGGCTGGGGTCATGATTGTAATGAAGCAAAGATACTCTATATTCTTTTTTTTTTTTTTTTAACGATTCCATTTATTTGACAGAGAGAAATCACAAGTAGGCAGAGAGGCAGGCAGAGAGAGAGGAGGAAGCAGGCTCCCCGTGGAGCAGAGAGCCCGATGCGGGGCTCGATCCCAGGACCCCGAGATCATGACCCGAGCCGAAGGCAGAGGCTTTAACCCACTGAGCCACCCAGGCGCCCCGGATACTCTATATTCTTACATTCCAGGTGAGCAGCCAAGAACTAGTTTCTCTTCTTCACTAGAAGGGTGTGCAGAAATGTGGTCTAAGAGACGAGGCAGGAGGTGACAGTAATCTCTCTCAAGGGAACAGAAGAAACTACCTTGTCCTTTTTGTGATTGTTACTATTGGCACAAACTTTCATTAATGAAGGAGGAGGAAGGCTGGTTCAGTGGATAATGTGTCTGTTTCATATCATTTCCCAACGTGTGGTCATAAAGATTTTTGTGTATGTATTGGTTCAATATCTGTCAGCCCTGTAAGAGCAGTGTCTATGCCTTTTGCCTGTATTGGTGAGAGCTTGCCCTTGTTTAAAATCATGAGAACATCAGGAATGACAAAGCTGAATGGACTCAGGTATGGGAGGTCTCGGCCTCACGGAATCACTCTGTCCTTTTGTCAATAAGGAAAATGAGGACTAGATTGAGTGAATATTCTCAGGCTGCAGGAAGGGACTGAAAATGAAAGGGTGAGAACCCAGTGTGCTGTCTTTTATGCCGGGCTGTGATCCTTCCCTGCACTCTCGCCCTCATCCCTCCTCCTGTCCCGCCAACACCGCTGTCCTGGGGTGAGCAGGACTGTCATTAATGGGATAGTACAGCTCAAAGACGCAGCTGGCGTATAACAAAGTCTCTGACGGTATAGGTTAAATATTATTGGCTATCAAGTTTTAGGTTCTGATTTTTATTATTAGCGCTATTTTAATACTTTTGAAGGGTTTTTAGCATGATATACTGATGCATCTTTAACAACTTGCTCTTGGGGTGCCTGGGTGGCTCCGTGGGTTAAACCTCTGCCTTCAGCTCAAGTCATGTTCTCAGGGTCCTGGGATCGAGCCCCACATCGGGCTCTCTGCTCAGCAGGGAGCCTGCTTCCCCTTCTCTCTCTGCTTGCTTGTGATCTGTCTCTCTGTCAAATAAATAAATAAATAAAATCTTTAACAACTTGCTGTCTGTGTTTGTTAGCTGGTGCTGCCGTAGAAAAAAGCACCATAGACTGGTACAGAACGGAGAGCAACAGATTAAGCAACAAAAACTTACTGTTTCACAATTTTGGAGCTCAGGATGTCAGGAGGGTCAGTTTCTTCGGAGAGCTCACTCCTTAGTCTGTAGAAAGCTCTCTCATTGCTGTGCCTTCACATGATCTCTCCTTTGCATGTTTCTGTG
This sequence comes from Enhydra lutris kenyoni, assembly GCF_002288905.1. Classification (NCBI taxonomy): domain Eukaryota; kingdom Metazoa; phylum Chordata; class Mammalia; order Carnivora; family Mustelidae; genus Enhydra; species Enhydra lutris. Next base: position 6,376,773 of record NW_019154098.1, on the reverse strand, counting down.
CCTTAATCACCTCATCTTACAAGGACACCAGCCATATTGGATAAGGCCCATCCTAGTGACCTCATTTTAACTTTTTTACCTCTTTAAATCTTATCTCCAAATACAGTGACATTCTGGGTCAAGACTTCAAACAATAAATTTTAGGAGGACACAACTCAGCCATAGCTTTTTCTATTTAAAAAAAAAAAAAACAAACCTATAATTTGTTGCATTTTCTGATTTCTATAGGGGAAAATGCTACCTCTGTGACCGATTTTAAACCACCGACCTGACATGACTAAACAGAGTCGGAAAGATTGGCGCGTCCGACTCTTCGGAGTCAGTCCAAGCTGGCGCCAGCAGCATGTCACTGATTGTCAATCATTTTGCCCTCAAAGCAAACTGTATTCTCTGATAGTCCATTGTTATAAAAGCATCATTTTAAACTGAATCGCATTTCCGAGTTCTGTATGAGCTGGAAAAAAGGCATAATTCAAGAGGTCTATATTGAGGACGAAAATCCTGGAAACTGGCTTAAATTGAAAGGTGACGCTCATTCAGGGGACCTGGGGCAATAGATAACAGCAATTGTGAGGACATTGGGGACTTTCACTTGAGCCAGAAAGCCAGAATGGTGGGAGATTATCTAGTCTAAAGGGCAAGTCGTGTGTCAAATGTGAACCCTTCCCTCATTTTTGGGACACTCTACTTTCTTTTCTCCCATGCCACTGATCTCTACTGGCGTTTCTCCTGAAGCTCTGGTTTCAACTTTAACTTGAATATTGGACTTCCCTGATAATTAGGCCCAGGGTCATTTTCATTATACTTCATGTTCTCTTCTTAAAATTTCATCCTTCCATAAAAAAGGGGGAGCACCTGGTTGGCTCTCAGTTAAGCATCAGATTCTTGATCTCAGGGTTGTGAGTTCAAGCCCCAGATTGGGCTCCATGCTTGGTGTGGAGCCTACTTCAATTAAAAAAAAAAAAAAAAAAAAAGTAAAACTTTTTAAAAAAAAATTAAAAAATTATCCTACCATGGCTTATAATGTAATCATATATGCCCATACCCACAGCTAGATCTCCAGCCCAAACTCTCCTCCATACTTAAGACTATGTCTAAATTTAGAGGTCTCATAGTCATCACCAATTACATACATATATATATCCCAAACTGTGCACATGATTTTCATCTAATCATTCCACCATTGAACTTTGTCTTAGAAAATAGTTTCAAAATATTTCTAATTACTCATTGAAAATAGATCAGTTGAGACTGTCTGATCAGGAAAAAAAGTGAGGGGAAGGATTAAAGGAAAAAAACGAGCAGAGTATCATAGTCCTATGAGACAGTACCAAACATCTAAACTTAGTCTCTAGAAAGAAAATAAAATTATTACCTTTTCTGATAGGGTTTTTAAAGAATGTAGCTGGAATAAATATGATAACTATAACATAACAGAAGATGATAAAGGGATCCATATGGTAATAAATGTTCTACTCTGTTTGAGGTAGTACCATATTAACTACAAGCAGACTATAAAAAATTAAATATATAATGTCAACCCTAGAAATCCCACTGAAACTTCCACAAAAAATATAGTCAAAAAATCAATATATAGATTAAAATGGAATATTAATAAGCATCCAACAGAAAAAAGAAGAAGGGACACTAAGGAATTAAAATCAGAGGGAACATAGAGAAAGCAAATGGTCAAATAGTAGACATGTAGATACCCACTTCAAATGTAAATGGTCAGACACTTCGATTAAAATTCAGTAATTGTCAAAGTAAGTTTCAAAAAATAAGTTGCAGGATATGTCACATGTAATTGTATATGAAGCTAAAAGGAGAGAGATTGGAGAAGTACAGACATAACTCATCTAGTTGCGTGATCATTTATTCACTCATTCAATGATCATGCACTGATCTTCTGCTGAGGAGCAGTCAGAAATAAGAGAAAACTAGATTTTAAATTGAATAATGTCATTGTTGCTGCTGTTGTTAGTGTTGTTTTGCCACCAAGATAGACTGCTTAGGCTCCCTAAGTACTTTTGTATATTGAACCCCTGGGAAAGTTGACTCTGACATCCTTATGCATTGGGTGTAAGGAGAAATGTTCCAGAAAGCATGATTCCATGTTTAGAGAAGTCTTACCTTACTTTTGGGTAAAAAACAAAACAAAACAAAAAACAACCAGGCTTTGTACCCCTACATTTCCCAGCCATCAGGAGTAGGCAAACCCTTAGCCACACAAGGGGCCATGACCTGGGCAAAGTGGGTCTCTGGCTCACGGAAGTTTTTCAGGAGGGATCAGCTGAGATTCAGTGTCCTCCCATGTTCCTGGCGGGGCTGGGGGGGTGATGAACATCTCAATTCTGGAACAGAGGGAGTGTGTCTGAGTAGTGCTGTAGCACCCACAACACGCACCATTTTATGTCTCCAGGTTTGATCAGGATCCCTGGCATGCATAGGTATTTAATTAATAATGGTAAGAATACAGTGTCTGCCACCAAGTATCCCTGTTGAAAGACAGAAGGAGGGAGAGAGAGTTGCAAGTCATAGAAAGTTTGGTAATAGAAGTTGTAGTGAATGAATGAGGAAGACACTACCTCATGTAGTAGTGTCTCTTGGGGGTAGGATTGCTAGGGCTAGTAATTAAAATATAGGACACCAAGTTAAACCTGAATTTCAGATAAATAATCAACACTTGTTAGCATAAATGTTTCATGCAACATTTTGATGCTCTATGTATGTGTGTATGTATGTAATGCTATACTTCATGGGACATATTTCATGGAATCTACTTACTCTAAAACATTATTCATTGTTTATCTGAAAATGAAATTGAATGCAGCATCCTGTACTTCTTCTGAATGGCTAGGATAGGAGACTGAGGATCTTGGTATTATTATTTTTTAAACAGTAACAATACCAGAAGTTACCGATGGTGCAAGAAATTTAATGATTGTGATGATTAGTCTGATCATTCACTCTGTTTGTATCTTTCTCTGTTTTCTGAGTTCCAAAGAGCTAGAATGTTTTAAATATGCTTCCCTGTTTCTGCCCATGGGAGGAACTGGCAGGAGGATAGAAGGCAGAGAGGGGGATATTCTCCCCCTCCAGCTTCTGGTTGTGCCTTTGGCATCAGTCACAACAACAACATAAGGCAACTCTGGGCTGTTACAGTAACTGGCATCCGCCCAGCCTCACTGGTAGTGGTTTCAAGAGCACTCACAGCACTCACATGTAAATGGTTAGACATGTGAGTTTCTGGGATTCTGTGAGCTCTGGGAGTTTGTTCAGCAGGAGTGTTGTGGGACCAGCAGCAGCAGTACCACAGGCACATAGACCTGAAATGTGGGTTCATGAGTTCCAGCAGGGGGGTATTCAAAGACAGGACTCTGTGACTGGTCATTGGATCAGACAGGATCTTGGAGTTATTTTGAAATGAGGTCAGCAGCAGGGATGGACTGAAAGAGGATGTCTGATTTAAAATTAGAAGGGAGTGAGACATAAGAAAAGCTCCAGGACAGACCCCAGCAAAGAAGATATATAGACAAGACACCCCATTGCTGATGCCTCATGGGAAGTTATCAGGGAGTTGCCAACAATAGCATCAGTAATTTCTTCCTTCTTTCCCAGGTTCTAATGCAGATCCATTTCTACAGGTCTGAGCGATATCCCAGGGCTTGTACCGCTCTCACACTTTCTTGGTCCTTGAACTGAATTTGCTCCAGTTATCAGTTACCCCCTGCGCTGTGCATGGTCTCTGTGGCTCTGAACTCCCTCAGTCTATGAGCCCGTCCAGGGACTTGCTGCTCATATAGGCCCACTCGACCATTTGGGTGCCAACTCTACTCTTGTAATGGTGGCATCTTTCAAGTTCTCCAATCCTTATTGTGTCCTGAATCTCTAGACTTGAGAGAATCCTAAGATAAGAAACAGTTAACTCCACACGATTCCAAACTAAGAACTCTGAGGTTGCAAATCTTGACTACACCATAACTGATTTGACTAAACTATGAGAATCTAGAAGTTCTCACTTATAGAATAAATGATAAGCCTAAGATGATGTCATTAATTCTCCATGAGTATTTAGTGAAAAAGAACAAGTTAAAAATATGTAACTTAGCTCTTGGAATAAAATAGAGTCTCAAAGAATATTTTTTTGAGTAATTGGTATTAAAAATTAGTCCACTCATAGATGACCTTATTTGTTATTTCTAAAAAAAAAAATAATAATAATATCAACAATCTCACCAGTGGGTATGAGAGTTTAATGAGATAATAAACATAAAATGCTCTGGAAATTAGTAAGTAATAATAAATATCAGGGTTTATTATTGACTAGTTCACATGACTACCACTTTTTAGATGATTTTGCTGGTTTTGTCACTTCTGACTAAAGTGACATTGATGCACATCCACTCAACTTTTTTAATCATCTATGTTTCCCAGTTCCATTTATCAACTAAAAAAGTGGAAGGAAGAACCAGAGAAAAGGGAAAAATAGTAAAGACATAGAACTCTCTAGAAAATATACACTAAATGTCAGTAAAAGAAAGCTGCTCAGTAGTTTCATGAGGACAGAAGGGGGAGTGATAACAAAGGGGCTTGATTCGACTTTCCTTTTGTTTGTTCTAATCCTTCAGGAGCATGTGTATAGCCGAACACTTATCTGAATGTGTATCTTATATATGTGTGCAGTTTGTTTTATGTAAATTATACACAATAAATCTGTTAAAACTTTACTTACTAGAATACAAGAAAAATAAAGACCTGAATCTGGAGAGTTAGAGAATTCAGATCTTCCCATAATAAGATTGAAAAAACATATGCCTTACTGCAGAGAGGAAGTGGGGCTTTGAAAGGTTTTTTTTTTTTTTTTTAAGTAGGAAAGTAACGTTGTTCTATAACCTTGCTGAAAAGACCACCAGACAGACAGCAGTGTGGAGGCAGCATAGAAAAGGTTGAATCAAGGACCCACACATCAGTCCCATTTGCGCTGCTTGGATATTTGGTCCTTGTTACCATGAGTTCCCAGAAAGAAAAAAATGTAAAAAAATTCCAGCAGACTTGAGTTATGAATATGAATGTGTGCTCCACAGGCTGGCTCTTTGTTGCATGTCTAATGAGCAGATCAAGGCTCCTGCAGGGGAAGAAAGGGCACCAGGTGCAGATGGAAAGCTGGCGTGGTGAGAAGGGCAGCTCTGCTCCAACTCCTTGCCTAAGTAAATGCCTTTTCTCACTAAATATTGGACCTAGAAATGCTGCACCATCCCATTTCATAAAACATTATAAATTGATAGTCAATTGTTTAGCCTTACCTAATAAGAAAAAAAAATTATACATTCAACTTTGGAGACAGGGGCTTTGGGAATTTTTCAGTTTCAGATTTATCAGGTGATCAGTTATGATTGCTTGCAAAAAACACACACTTTGGAAGTCAAACTTTAGAGAATGGGACTTTGTTCAGTGATATTCATTCTTTCCAGTTTTCTCCGATGGAAACTACATTTTGTCCATGCCCAAAACCAGGCTTATACTTTGTACCTACTCTAGTCTTTGACAGAAATGACTTTTTGCACTTAACCTGCATTTCTTCTATAAAATTTCACCTTGGCTACCCTAAGCAGTAAGAATAACTCATTTTTCTTTTTTAACATAAATAAATTACACATCTACTATTCAATCAACAAATATTTATTGGACATCTACTTGCCTAACATTTTTCCAGCCACTAAGAGAAAAACAATTTAAAAAGAGATAAAAATTCTTGTCCTCATGAGACCTAATATTATTTTAGGGAAAAAGAAAATTAAAACAATAATAATTAGCATATGTAGTATATTGGGTGGTGCTAAGTGCATGCAGAAAAAGATAAAGGAGGGAAGGACAATGGCTGTTGATATCAAGACCAAGAAAATGTGAAAATTAAGTCTACACACCTACAAGTGGCAAAGATGAAAGTGGTATTCTGAAGGCAGGTTCTAGACGCCCAGGTGATGAAACTTCTATCATTTTCTAGCTTTGTGAATTCACGCAGGTCATTCCCCATCTTCTCTGATTTTCCTCAGCAATAACATGCAAAAGCAGGGAAAACACATAACACTTATTGAGCCTTGATTTTGTGCATCGAGCATATATAATTCTCAAAACAACACTGTATTACGCACATCATTGTACCTACCCCTTCTTGGATAAGAATAGTGTGGCTCAAAGAGTTACATACCCTTCCCAAGAATACGCAGCCAGAAAGTAGCAGAGCGGAAGTCACGCTCATAGTGTTCAGCGTCCCCATAGGTAAGGGGAGCCCTCCAGCACCTGTTTTGACCAGCAACCCTCTTCCACTCCTTTACCTCAATTATATATCCTTGTCCCTGCCCAGTTTCTGGGGCTCATGTGTTACCTTCCAGCTCCATAAACTCCTCAACTGCGGTGCCCTCTTCTCGGCCTGACCCAACATTAATACAATCATGTTACATAGACAAGGATGCAGTGGAACATGGGAAGAAAGTTCCGTAGAATCTGTGTACAGAGAGATACAGGTGGGCCCTCCCTGAGGTTAGCTTGTTAACTGCCCTGGCTAAGCCACCACATGTCCTGTATAGACTGTAATCATATTGAAACATTCTTATATACTCGTTCCAGGAATACATCCTTCTTAGGAGAAAGGGTACATGAAACCCAGTGACCGAAATGAATAAAATATCTAAGGTTATTTTGTGACAACTGAAATAATTAAGACTGACATAGAGCTAAAAATCAGCTGTGCTGCATAGTAGATGTTCGCACATTTGTATTACGTGTCTGTGTACATGTGCACATTGGCTGGAGAAGCAAAGATAATTTTTTTTAAATTTTATTTATTTATTTGACAGAGAAAGAAACAGTGAGAGAGGGAACACAAGCAGGGGGAGCGGTAGAGGGAGAGGCAGGCTTCCTGCTGAACAGGGAGCCCGATGCGGTGCTCGATCCCAGGACCCCAGGATCATGACCCCAGCCGAAGGCAGACACCCAACGACTAAGCCACCCAGGCACACTGCAAAGATGCTTTTGATTAAACGTCAACCCCATCTCCTGAGTATTTGCTTTGGAGAAAGACATCCATCCTTTCTGAGCCATAATATCCATACTTGTCGAATTAGAGTCAGCGATGACTACTTTCCAGACTGGCATAGTTTTAATGACAACATATATGTGGAAAGAATTATTGCACTTGCCAGCTCTTAATAGGTGCTTCATATTTAAAATGCCAAATGAGGCCAATATCCAAAATATTTAACTTGAATTTAGATGAGGTAGTTTACATATTATAAACGATATGCATATTCTACCATTGTGTTGGGCCACAATGAGTTAATAAATCAAAATTCTTCTCTTTACTGACAAGACATTTTCACATTAAATTGTCACATTCAGTCATGCTCCACAGCAAGCAAACGCCCACGGTGGCTGGTTAAAAACCATGAGTGCTGAAAGCAGTTAGAGTAAGCAGCTGCTGGCCTTAATGAGCACTTACTACGTTCCAGACACTTTGTATTCATTTTATATTAAATCTCCACAAAGGTCTCAATAACCACAGAGCCGGGAAGTGCTGAAGGTAGCAAAGCTGGTTGAGTGGTAGAGCTGACTGTACAGCCTGCCCCTGGACATGCAGATTGGACCTGAGCCAGCCCTGAAACTTCCGTGTGCCTCCTGCTCACGCCCACCAATTCATTCATGTGCCCTCCAGATATGTCCTATGTCTGGGAATTCATATTACATAAATAAAATACGACCTCTTTCAAATAAGTTATGGTGCATTTGGAACATAATGTGATTTCCTCATCTGTAAAATGGGGAAGATATACCCTGCCAATCTTACTAGGCTGTTGTGGGAGCTGAGTTTATATATTTTAATGTCTTTGTGGGTTGCAAATTATTCAGCTAGCAGGAAGCATTGCTGCTGTGGCTAAAATTCTTGGGCCAGACATCGAGATTTGTGTATTTGCTTTGGGAAAAAAACAATGCCTTTGCCAAACCCCAAAGGAACTCTGAGCTTTCAAAACAAAACAAGAGAAGGAAGAGCCCATCAGTCATCCCTCCTCCTTCCCACAGGAAGATGCCATTCACAATGCCAGCACTGCATAGAGCTATCCACTTTGCCCATGTGTTTTTAATTACTTTGTTAATTAGGAGGCAAACTAAAATTAGAGACAGCTCCATGTTTTCCTTTTTTTTTTTTTTAATATTTTCCACTTTTCTTTCTTGCATCCTAATTGTACCCAGCTGCTGCCAGGCACCTCCTGCAGGGACCTACAGGTGCTCCAAGACTCGAGAACAGGGACTGGGTTTGAGGACCCTTCAGGCTGGGGTGAAATAAGGTGAGTCAAAGTCAGAGGTATAAATCACAAAAGTCAAAGTCAGAGGTATAAATCACAAAAGCTGAACATGGAAAGATACAGCGATGTAGAGAAAACGCATATTGTTTGAAAGGACACTATTCCTTCTTAGATAACTCTTACCTAGCACATACTACGCAGCAAAACATCACAATAACTACTAATTCCTGTAATTCCCACCGCAACCCTATGGGGCAGATTTTATTATCCTGCCCAGTTTTTTGATGAGGGAACAAATGAGAGAAGTAGTTTGCCTAACTTGCCTTAGTATTTATAGTTATGAAATTATCAAATAGAACATTAATTCTGGGGAACCTCACTCCATAGCTTATGCCCTAAGTCCTTAACTACCCACACAACAATCAGGCAAAATTTGCTTGGTCCTCACTCCTGTTTTGGAGAAGGAAACAAGACTCAGGTTCATGCATGTCTTTCATGGTCACTGCATGTATTAATCAGCTTGGCTGCTATAACAAAATACCGAAGATGGGGTGGCTTTAACAACAGATTTTTTTTTTTTTTCCCTCATGGCTCTGGCGGCTGGACATCTGAGACCAACACTGAGGGAAAGCAGATTTCATTCTGACGCCTCTTCTCCTAGGTTACAGGTGGCTACATCTAGCTGTGTGCTCACATGAGATCTTTGTGTGTGTGCAGGGAGATCACAGGGAAGCTCATTGGTGTCTCTTTCTGCTAGCCCATCCTGAGGGCCCCGCCCTCAGGACTTCACCAAACCCTAATCACTTTCAAAGGCTCTGTCTCCAAGTACCATCACCCTGAGGGTAGGACTTCACATATGCGTTTTGAGGCAATAGACACATACAATCCATAACATTCTGCCTCTAGCCTTCCAAAGTTCATATCCTCACCTTCAAAGTGCATTCAGTCCATCCTGACGGCCTCCAAATTCTTCCCTCATTCCAGCATCGATTCTAAAGTCTAAAGCCCAAAGTCTTATCTAATTATCATCTGAATGAGAAACAGGTGAGACACAAGGCAAAATTCAGCTTGAGTGGATGGAGGGGACAGAGGATGTCCTCGCCTTGTTCCTGATCTTGGTGAGGAAACTTCAATTTTCTCACCATTAAGTCTGATGTTGGGTGTAGGGATTTTTTTGTTTTGTTTTGTGTTTTTGTTGTTTGTTGTTTTTTTTTTTTTAGACAGTAGGTTGGTTTTTTTGTTTGTTTGTTTTTTAGACAGTCTTTATCAAGAATAGGCACTTCCCTTTCTATTCCTAGAAGAGTGAGAATTTTTATCATGAATCAGTGCTAGATTTTGTCAAATTCTTTTTCTGCATCTACTGAGATGAACTTGCAATTTTTAATTTTAGCCTGTTGATGTATTTGAGCCTGTTGGCTTTTGAATGTTGAACCATCTTTGCATGCATGGGATAAATCCCACTTGGTTATGGTGTATAATTCTCCTCACACATTGTTAAATTCAATTTGTTAATGTATTATTGAGGATTCTTACATCTATGCTCATGAAAGACACTGATCTGTGCTTCTCTTATAACATCTATTCCTCATTGTGGAATTAGGGTAATGCTGGCCTCAGTGAATGAGTTTGGAAACATTTCTATACTCTGAAAGGGATTACAGAGAATTGGTATAACTTCATTAAATGTTTATTAGAATTCACCAGAGAACCAATCTGGATCTGTTGCTTTCTGTTTTGGAAAATTGTTAATTATTGGTTTAATTTCTTTAATAGATAAAGGCCTATTCAGTTAGTCTTTTCTTTCTTGTGTGAATTTGGACAGACTGTGTCGTTCAAGTAACTGACCCTTTTCATCTAGGTTTTCACTTTTGTGGGCACAGAGCTGTTTGTGGTATCCCTTTATTATCCTTTTCATTTCCATGGGATCTGTAGTGATGTGCCCTGCCTCGTTTCTGATATTAGTAATTCATTATCTTTTTATTCTTAGTCTAACTAGGGTCTTGTGGATTTTATTGATCTTTTCAAAGAATCAGCTTTTGTTTCCATTGACTTTCTCCATTGATTTCCTATTTTAAATTTCATTGGTTTCATATATTTCTTTCATTTTGTTTACTTTTAACTAAAATTTGCTCTTTTTCTAGTGTCCTAAGATGGAATCTTAGATTGCCAATATTAGATATTTTTCCTTAGTTTTTTTTTCTTTTCTAATATAGTCAATGTATAAATTTTTGATGCCTCAAATCCCCCCCTAAACACAGACTTCACTGAATCCCACAAATTTCAGCAAGTTTCATTTCCATTTGAGATTTCCTCTTCAACATATGTTATTTAGATGTGTCCTATTTACTCTACATGTATTTTGTCATTTTTTCAGTGATCTTTTGGTTATTTCTAATTTAATGCCACTGTGGTCTGAGAGCAGTCAGTGCATGCTTTTACTAAAATGTATAATTTGAATAGTTAAATATTTATTTACTATTTCTGATTGTGTATTAATATGTGAACTGAGCCTATAATCATGCATTTTCCTCATTTGGTTTTGAATTGAGTAAAAATAACTTCATTAAATTATAGGCCCAATGTTCTTCCTTCCATTTTCTTGAGCAATTTAACTCTTACTAGTAAGCATGACATTTTGTGAACATTTATTGATGATTTTATGGAGTTTGTGGTGGGAGAGGTCTTTGACGATTATTTCAAAGTATTGAGTACATTTTCTTGTGGGTTTTCCATTTATTTTTTGAGCAAATTTGACATTTAATATCTATAAAGTTACATATTTCCTTTGGTTCTAAAATTTATTAGTGTATAGTGGTTTGTAATATCATTTTTTAGTCTTGGATATATCTCCCTTTTTCAATTTATATTCCCGGACCAGAGATTTATCTTACTTTTCTTTTCAAAGTAACACCTCTTAATTTTGTAAAGATGTGCTATTGTGTTTGTTGCTGTGTTCTCTACTTCATTCATCGTGCTCTTATCCTTATTACTTTTGTCTCCTTTCCTTTGGTTTTAGCTACTTGATTTGTTTCCAACATTTTGGAAATGTGTTATTAATGTGTAATTTATTTTGTCCCATTTTGCCTCCTGATACATGTATTTCAAGCTAAACATATCTCAGTAAGTGTTGTCTTAGCTATGTCTGCTTTTTTACTGACTATATTAACCTATATTAACTATATTAACAATACAATCTGACTATATTAACCTATATTAACATACACTTTAATAAACATTATTTTTCTGGCTAGAGAGTATTCCATTGTCAATACTCTCAGATATATACATTGTTGCCAGCATATTACTGTTGTAGATGATATTATGATAAATATATTTACAATTACAATTCTCTAGAATTGTTTAATTTTGTTGTATTTCCAAGTCATAATTTGATCATTCTGGAGTCTTAAAACTGAGATTATTGAGTCAATGTATGAATATTTTGAAACTCTGGATACCTTGAATTTCTGCAAATCTATTATAACAATTGTATTATCATCAGAAGTATGAGATATAAAATTTTGCCACAATTATTACTTTCTCTAATGTAGAAGAATACAGTTCTACAAAAATGGGCCAATCTGATGACCTTCTGCTTGAATCCCTTAACACTTTAACTTTGGACAAAATAAAAAAAACTCTTTCATTCTTGGTCTTTTAACATATTAGATTAAAAAATAGTAATAACATAATATTACTTTCTGCCTGAATCTTCTTGGTTTGAACAATCCACAATTACTATGTATTCATAGGAAAAATAGGAGAGTTTATATTTTTACAAGTTGTTAATTATTTGCCTTATAGAACTGTTCCTCAAATATTGGTCTAAAGCTTCATCTAATGAATACTCAAGAGACCTTATGTTTATATCTGTTTTATCTATTGAAAATTAGCATAGAAAATGTAAATTAAGAAGTAATTATTTATTACTTTTAATAAAACTAATTTATTATTTATTTATCCATTATACATTATTTATTTATTTGAATTCACTACTTATTTTAAAACAACTAATTAACACATTAAGCATTAACATAAATGGCATGTTTTTATGTGCTTCTGTTTTTCAAAATGTGCTTCACAGATTTATATTTTTCAAAAACCAAAGTGTTACAAAGAATAGATTTTTGGAAGAAATTGTAATGCCTAGTTTAATCACAGACAGCTTGATTCACATCATCTCTGCTGCTGCATTCAATATTTTGTGAATTTTATTTTACTTTTTAAGTGCTGTAAAGAATATCAGGTCTCACACAGATAAGCAAGTGGGAAAGAAAACTGTACTTTAATAACCTTTTTATATCATTATGGATACTTCGATACTAAACTAAACTTGGTTAGTGTGAAGTTTCTTAGAGATGAATTGCAATATGGAATCTAAAATGAATGTCATGAGGGACGCCTGGGTGGCTCAGTTGGTTAAGCAGCTGCCTTCGGCTCAGGTCATGATCCCAGTCTCCTGGGATCGAGTCCCACATCGGGCTCCTTGCTTGGCAGGGAGCCTGCTTCTCCCTCTGCCTCTGCCTGCCACTCTGTCCGCCTGCGCTCGCTCTCTCCTCTCTCTCTGACAAATAAATAAATAAAATCTTTAAAATAAATAAATAAGTAAATAAAAATAAAATGAATGTCATGAGCTCTGTGCTGTTTTACATTCATACATACTGGGCAGTCTTGCACTTTGAGTGTGTCTTTTACCCATGTTGTTCACCTTGTAACATCATGCACTAGTCATTTAAAAATATCAGCCCACTGATTTTGTAGCTCCCCAAATAGCATATTTAATTACAAAACATGAAGAAATAATTTGTTGATATGGCTAATGTTTTCGTAAGAAAAGTCTTGAAGTTTTGAGAAACAGCCAATCTCATAATGGGAGATAACAATTTTTCCAAAATTTGATTTTTATTTGTAAACTCAAATATTACCATTGGCAAAGATGTCAATCTTTTTGTTTGTTTGTTTGTTTGTTTATGTTTTCTAAGACTTTATTTCTTTGAAAGAGAGAGAATGAGAGAGAGAACATAAGAGGGGGAGGGCAGGAGGAAGAAACAGGCTCCCCACTAAACGGAGGAGCCTGATGCAGGACTTGATATGGGGACTCCAGGACCATGACCTGAAACAAAGGCTGTTGCTTAACCAACTGAGCCACCCAGGTGTCCCGATGCCAGTCATTGTACTTAAAGAGACACATTCATTTAGTTTGTTCCTGAGGAAATATATGCTACACAGCCAAGTCTGAATACAGATAGCTTGTCTCGCGATCATCGTTTCCAAGCAAAAATCGTGTCCTATGGCAAAAAGCATAGTTCTCCTTGCAATTCAAACACGATTATTTTTGGAGACAACCGTTGTGCTTACATATGTATCAGAGTGATTTATATGTGTTTTTCATTTTGTCATCTAGAATAAGTATTCAAGCTCAGTATTTGATAAAATGAATATTTTTATTGTTTCATCAACATTTTAAAGTGAAATGGGTTTTTTTCTTCTTTCTTTAAGCATATGACAATAAAGAGACAAATGTTTACTAGTATAAAGGATTCTTCTACTCTGATTCAAACCAAGATGCCAATAGTTTCAGCCACCACTTTTTTTTTTATATCATTAATGCAAGTGTCCACACAATGAAAACGAACAAGTAATCTAGTATAATTCTGAAAATGGCATAGGCTCCATAAACCCTCTGGAGGGGTTCTGGGGAAATCTTTGTGTTCATAGACACATTTTGAAAAGTGCAGTCCTAGGGGGCCCAGCTGGCTCAGTTGGTAGAGCATGTGACTCTTGATTTCAGGGTCATGGGTTCAAGCCCCATGTTGGGATGGGGTCTACCTTAAAATAAATAAGTAAATAAATAAAAATTGCAGTCCCAGAATGGAATGACAATATCAGTTATTCTTCCCATGTTGAAACACATGACATGTTTATGCCACCATTCCTTAGGTATTCAATTAAACATAGACAAACAGAATCACTAGTTGATAAAGAATTTAAATGCTACTGCTAAGAGAATCTAAAATGTGGCATTAGCTGAATGCAAAGGCTTTAGCAACAGGCAGGTGGGTCTACCCTTTGTGGTTTGGAAAGCTTGTAACTGCTGTGAAGCAGAGCCAAGCCATTTTACTTAACTATTGTTTACTTAATCTCCAGACTCAGACCGTGCAATGACCAAGGCTGGAGTCTTAAGCAAAATTACAGAAAACATTTTAAATGGTGGTGTGTATAGTTCCTTGTTGATCCATTCAGGGAATTCTGGCAAGAGAAAGATAAACATAACTTATTTTCCAAACTCAGACTCTTTGACAGTGAAAGGGGGAACTCTTAATAAATTTGTCAGGAGAAAGAGTTTAAGCCAGGATCATACCAAGTTAAATGGTATATATGTTCACCTTATATAGGATAAAGACGAAGTCATTCCAAGATGCTCTATGGAAAGAAATAGAAAGACTGGTAAGAAATATCACTGTGCTAAGCGACACGCTTTATGTGTGTGGCTTGTATTCCAAACTCACTGAGAGTCTTATTATTTATAGCATTGCAGAGTTGGGGAAAAAAATGCTTTTCTATAGAAACTTTAAGCCATTGTAAAGGGTCGCTGTGAAATGGCAACCATAGTGGCAGTTAAGAATGTGACCCAAATCTTTTTCAAAAAGCCCACCGTTCTTTAACTATTCCTCCTACAGTCTGGGAGGAGTGACACTGAGTCAGTGTGTTTCCTACCTGGGTCTATTGTCTCAAGTGACCTTTAGGTCTTAAAGGAGAAGATTGCACTGAATAGGGAGGTTTGTGGTTAAGAGGCAAAAATTACTGCGTTTGAAATGCATGTTGTGACAACGTCTGGCAGGGTTTATTTGCACATAAAATAGAAAAACACACTGACAGTCCAATAAGATTTTGAGGAATCAGCATTTCCAAATAAAATTCTAACTCAGGTCTACGTGGCAGAACCCTTAAGAAGAAGCTGAAGTGCTTCTTCTCTGGAAGCTCATTAGCTAGAAAGGACTCTTATTCAGACTCTAGAGAAGTTCCCATGACACCCAGAGATCCTGGAGTTTGAGTTTTTTCAGTAAGTTTGATGTGAGTCTGGGTTGTGTTTTGGGCTGAGTAGAGGGTGCCATCATCCTTCATCTATTGCAATTTTATTTTTCTGTCGCATGTGGCCCAGATCAGCCCCCCATGTAGACAGCCTCCTAGTTGAGCTGACACTGTAATTTGGTCAATATAACCTTGACCCACCTACAACCATTTATATTGTTTTGTCCTGATCTCCTGGTTTATATACTCAAATCTACAGCCTGGGTATCAGAGCTTTCTGAGCAAGTCAATGGTTGTTCCTTTATCTTCTTAAATATTGCCTGAGTTGCTCCTCAAAATAATGGTCTCTTTTTTGATTAAGAAAACCTGTAATTTATAAGAGTACATATGTCAAATTTTGAAGAAACTTTGACATTAACTTGGCAGGACCCTTAATTTAACACTATGTGGTTGAATAAATGAATGAATGTTTGCATGCTCAATGAACTGACTATATTTAGTTTTTTCTTCAGATTTTAGCCTTTTAGAATTCTTTTTTGCTTTCTCTGTCCCTTCCCTACCCTCTCTCTTTCTCCTTCTCCTCAATCCTCCTTATCCTTTCCCCTTCCTTTCTTCTTCTGCTCACTTTCCCTAGGATCTAGCTAGGAGGATCTCAGAAAGTGTCATGACTTTGGTGTCAAGTCTAAGAAACTTTTGTCTTATTCTACATTCTGAGAATTTTCCAAGTTTTTCTAAAAGTTTATAGTTTCATGTTTCAAATTTAACTCCGTGAACCATATTTTGTTAATTGCTGCACAGGTTTTAATCACTGGATTGCCCAGTGAGTGTAGAAGTCCAGTCCATCTTGGGCCTTTGTTGCATGAATGAAGGTGGGGTACAGCTTTTTCAGTGGTGTTTGGCTAAGGTAGAGGGGGTACTAGAGAGACATTTTCTGCCTTGTAAGGCTGCCCTATCCTGGTCCTTTAGCTAGAAAAATGAGGCATCTTCCTTCCTCCCGCCCTCCCTCCTTTCTTCCCTCCATACCTCTCCCCTTTCCTTCCTCCCTCCCTCCCTTCCTCCCTTCCTTCCTCTTTCCTTCCTTCCTTTCTTCTTTCCTCCCTTCCTTGCTATTTGTGTTTCCAGGTTGCTAGCTTCTTACACTCCAAGCCTGGGATATGCAAGGTAAAAAGCAAGCTCAGGGAACTCTTTACTGTGTCATTCTTTGTGTCTTGATTCCCAAAAGCTAGTATGCTTTCTTCTTTCCACCTTTCAGAGTTTTCAATATTTGTTTTATATGTATGTCAAAGGTTTTTAGTTGTACTTAGCAAGGGAACTAGAGGACAGTGTATCTCCTCCAGGTTCCAAGAAAGAAAAGTCTTGTCCACAGATTTTTTATTGATGTATTCAAAATGAATTCTTGAAGTCTAAAAAAAAAAAAAAAAAATTCAAGGAAATATGAACTTTCTTGCATTTAAGACTGTAATAAAATACACACCAGGGAGCCTGGGTGGCACAGTCAGGTAAGTGTCTGACTCTTGGTTTTTGGCTCAGGTCGTGATCTCAGGGTAATGGAATTAAGGCCTGCGTTGGGCTCAATGCTTGGCATGGAGTCTGCTTGGGACTCTCTCTCTCTTTCTCTCATTCTGCCTCTCCTGCTCTCAAATAAGTCGATAAATTTAAATTTTTAAAAATAATAAGGTAAAATAAAATAAAATATACACCATTTAATACTGGTGTTAAAAAAAAAGATTATGGCCTTGATTTGTTGTGAGTGTTGGAGAATAAGATCATGTTTCTCTAATTTTCAGTTATCTGATTGCACAATTTTCAGATAAGTTGGGCAATGGCAAGATTTGGAAGAACTAACCCTTACAAGACACCCAGGGTTTTAATTTTCCTTCTCTAATTTGACATTTCTCTTTCCTTCCAAGGTCTTCCTCTCTGCGTTACCACAGTCCCACAACCCCTGAGTATTTTCTTCCCATGTGATTCACACATTTCATTCTGTGTCAGTGAATGCACATCACATCCTTTCATGCTTAGTGACAAGAATATTTTTAAGCTTTTCTTTTGTATGTAACCCTGCTCTATCTGGTTCTACGTGATTCAGAGTAGCTAATCATACATGCCCCACAGAAAGAGGAAGGGAGAGGTACACAAAAAATCTAAAGTGTAAAAATGATGCTTTTTCCAAAGTAAATGCACCTGAGTAGCCACCCACCCACCAGACAAAGAAACAGGATATTTAGAGTATTAACAGCTATTCAGAAATATCTCTATCACTATCCTGTCACTAGTCATCATTTTCTGAAAGCTAACTATTACCTTAATTTTAATATCATAGTTTAGTTTTGTCCAATATATAATATGAATGTGTATATACACATATATCAAATATATATATACATATATATCATGTTTGTGTTGTGTTTTTGTGACTTTTTAATAATGTGATATTCACTGATATTGTTGCATATGGTAATAGTTCATTTCTTTACATCACTGCATAATATTCCACTGTATTAACATTTATTTATCCATTCTACTATTCACCGTCATTGTATGTGTCCAATGTTTAACACATAAGATAGAAGCTGGATTCTACCTTTCTTGGTACAAATATTAACTGATTCAGAATCCCTCGTTGGAAGAGTATCTTTCCCTGTTCCTGTACATTTTACCTTTGTAAATACCAAATACTGCATAAGGGTCAATCTGTTTCTGAGCTGTCCTTCCTTTCCCACTGATGTATGTATCTATCCTAATGTAATGTATCTATCTAATATATTAATGTATTAATGTAGTACCACTAATGTAATGTATCTATCCTAATGCCAATAACAAGTTGTCTGAATTAGAGGCTATATACATCTGATGTCTGCTAGTATATGACAGATGACTTTATTGTTCTTCTAAATTGTGTTCACTTGCTTGCCCTTCTGATTTCCTAGCTGAGAGTTTGAATGGAACTTCATGACTCGACAGGCCAGATTAGAGAGAACCATGTCATTCAAATACCAAGTCTTTTAATTCATTAAGGAAGCATATCTCTCCATTTTTGTAGGTTTTATTTAAACCATTTCAATTAAAAAAAATTCTTCTGCATTTTCACCCTTTTTCCCCCTCTCTACATCTTAGTCCTATATAATCTACTGACCTATTTTTTACTTCAGTCATCCTCTCCTCAATCATATTAATCTCTGTTACTATTATGTATTGAATTCTTAATTTCAATTATTTAACTTTATCTCCTAGAATTTCAATATAATTCTATCTTTACAGATGCTTATTTTCTGTTGACAGTGTCCATCAAATCATCCATTCTCATGAACATACCACATTTATTTTACTTTCTGTGTCTTGTAATTTTAATACAAAGATCTCCTGAGTACTTTTCTGACATCTTTTTACAATTCCAACTTAAATTATTTTATTTTTGTCTCTAGTATGTATGCTAATTTTTAACTGAATGTCATGAAATATTTTAGAAATTATTTAAGGTTCTGGATAGTCTTATATTCCCACATTTAGAATTTGTTTTCCCTTCTCTAAAATAGAATAGGAGAAGATCACCTTACTTCAGTCTAAGATTGATCTGATTTGGAACTGGGTATCAATCTTTATTAAACCTTGTTCGTTTCATCCCTTCCTCCCATATGCAGCTCTTTGGAATGCTGTGTGTCTGTTAGGGACCCTTTTCCTGGTAGATCCTGTCATTCAACATACATCTTCTCAGGCCTGTTAGAATATTGGATTACCTTAGTTTTTTAGCTTTTTACCTAAATTCTACTTCACTTTTCAATATAGCCAGTGCTAATGAATTAGTAAATTCCCTGTGTGGAAAATTAGCATGCATATTGGATTATCTTTCCATACTTCCTTTTTTTTTTTTTTTTTTTTTTTTTTTAGGACTTTCCCCCTTCAAGTGCTGTAAGCTTGTGGCTCAGTGTTGGCTTCAAATATCTATGCTTTTTAAAATTTTGTAACCTGTTCATCAAATTGTTCTCCTTGGGAATATTAATCTGATACAATCTAGTTTTCCATAACCAGAAACAGAAGTCTTCACATCTCTCTCAGCTTAACCCTTATGGTAACTGTCCTAGAGCCATCTTCTGTCATGGTGGAATTTTAAAACCCCATGGTTGCAAAGAGAGACATTTCTTCCTGTCCACCACCAATTCTGATAGACAGTGTCCAGTGATCACCAAAGCCACTATTTTTCGGATGATTTTTAAAAAAAGGTCGGTAGTGTATCTCTTCCTCCAGAAATGGATAAAGGAATTATCTTTCTATTAATATTTGTAATTGATGTGAGTCATAGCTAACATGTTTTGGGATTAATATTCATGTCTTATGCATTGGTGCTATTTCATATAACTTCCTGAAGAATTTTAATTATAAAAAAAATTCCTCTTCCCAACATAATTGTCAGTATTTTCCATTGCATTGTAGACTTCTGTTTATGAAGAGATAGTGTCTTGGTGATAATTGTT
Source organism: Enhydra lutris kenyoni (assembly GCF_002288905.1). Classification (NCBI taxonomy): domain Eukaryota; kingdom Metazoa; phylum Chordata; class Mammalia; order Carnivora; family Mustelidae; genus Enhydra; species Enhydra lutris. The sequence goes on along the minus strand of NW_019154098.1, from coordinate 6,356,966 downwards.
TTCTGCTGAGCAGCTGTTTTCCTTAATAAAATGGTATAAAAATGAGTCACAGGAACTCTCACTACCACTGGTAGTCAGTGCAGACCCAGCAGGAAAAGCCGAACTTGACTTTACAGGGACTCGACCTTGCATGCAGACTATGCTACTATCCCACCCTGCCAGAACCTGCTTTCCTTATCTCCTCCCCCTTCACCCATGGACAGCTCAGCCAACAAGAAGCCACTCTAGTAGGAATTCCCAGTTGACTCCAAGGACTTTAGTTTATAACACCCTCTGACATCCTCCTTTTCTCCCTAAAAACAGGTACATCCCCTTTGTTCTCTGGGCTTGTCTGTGATTTTGCCACAACTTGTTTGTCCCAGATTGCAATTTTCTTTTACTCCCCCCAAAACCATCTTTTGCTGGTGAAATAACTGGTGGTTTTTGTTTTCAAGTTGTGGAAATCATGAAACTGCAGAATGGCCTATGCCTCTCTCTGAAGGTCCCAACACAATTTGTTGACATTCAGTAGCAAGTTTATAGGAAACTGAAAACTTCGCTGGACTAGACTATTTCAAGCTTCATTATTCTACTATTATTTTTGTCCTAATTTCTTTGGGTACCTTTCCCATTTCTGTCAAATAATGTAGTAATCATTTTGTTTGTTTGACAATCTTGTTTGGTCCTTTTTGTTTGTTTGTTTTTTGGGTAGCCACATTAAAAATGTTGATAAAGCAGTGTGAAAGTGATGAACTAATTAAAAAGAAATTTGTAAAAAAAACTCCCACAACTCCATTGTAAATGCTCAAAGAATCAAGTATTGTTTTATGTATTTTGAATGAAACCAGGCAGAAAGCAAGTACTTTAAATAAAATATGTGCCAAATACCAGATTCTCTTACACTTTTATATATTATTTTCTGTAAGTGTATCTGGGATTTTCACACATTAGGTATTTGATAAATGTTAAATGAATTCATCACTATTTATGAGGTAATAATATATAAATTAAGTGAGAGGGAAGAGAAATTAAACACACCAAATGGACTATTACTTTGGGAAACACACACAAAAACATATTTAATACACAGTAAATTAACATAAAACTTTCTCTAATTGACATGAATTAATTAGCTCCTCAGTCCTGATACATGTACAGATCTGAAGGCCTGAAACACGCACTGTCCTGAGACAAGCAGATTCTTTTTCCTTCCAGAATGCAAATTGTTCGCAAGGACCCTGAAAGCCCCCCTTGCTCTCGAGGCATCAGAGGGGAGCAAACAGAGGGTTCTCACACATCCCTGGATTTTAGTGCTTAAAAATATATCATTTCTGAGTCCTCAAATACTTTTTTAACTTCTCTGAGCTTCAATTTCTTCAGCGACAAATTCGTGAACAAAATAAACACATCATCATGTTTTTTCAGAAGCTAAAGGGGGCAACGAGCAATGAACATGCAAGAGGATGGCAGGACTAAGGCAGGGTCCTGGCATTTGGGTTTTGGTACTGTGCAATTTCCACAGCTGGTGAGCTCCTCAGGCAGGAGAGCTGTGTCTCCATCCCCCAAGGAGGAGAGTGCTGACGTGGGCCTGGCCAAAAGGCCTGCAACCCTGGTCAGAAACAGAAGAGAGGGGCTGGAGTTTTTAAAGGGAAAAGGACGGATCTTAGCATAAGTTGATTGTTTTCTGCAGAAAACCATGGCAACCAGTCATTCCTCTCCTATTTTATTTATTTTTTGAGACGGAATGTATAGATTTTATACTATTTGTTGATTTCAACAATTGAATGCATCCATGTACCAGTTCCCAAAATAGGATCTATAATGCAAGTTTCCTCAAGACTCTTCCCAGTCAATTAACTACCTCCTCAATTATTTTTTGACTTCTAGCACTAAAGGTTCGTATTCTATGCACTTGAAATTCACATGAATGACATCAGGTGTTAATTTATTTTTGTGTCTGCTTCCTTCCTTCAAAATAATGTTTTTCACACCCATGCATGTTGTCTCATATGTCAGTAGCCCATTCCTTTTCAGTGATGAGTGGTATTCCACGCCATGAATATGCCATAGTTTATGTATTCACTTCTGTGTTTGGTTGACAGATTGTTTTACTGACTACTGGCCATATTAAATAATGATTCTATGAATATTTGTGCACAAGTTCTTTTTGTGGACATGCATTTTCATCTATCTGTAATAAATATTGTATGTCTTTTTTTTTAAAGATTATTTATTTATTTATTTATTTGACAGACAGAGATCACAAGTAGGCAGAGAGGCAGGCAGAGAGAGAGAGAGGAGGAAGTAGGCTCCCCTTGGAGCAGAGAGCCCGATGCGGGCCTCGATCCCAGGACCCTGGGATCATGACCTGAGCCAAAGGCAGAGGCTTTAACCCACTGAGCCACCCAGGCGCCCCTATCTGTAATAAATATTTTAGACTCAAGTCCATGCACAAAAGTCAATTCAAAATGCATCTGAAATTAAACTTCAAAGCTAGAACCAAGAAGTTTCTAAATGAAAATATTGAAGAACATCTTGATAAGCTTGAGGCAAACAACACTATCTTACAACATTAAAAAAAATTCTCTAGCATTAAAATGCATACCCAGAGGGTATTATGTTATGTGGAATAAGTCAGACAGAGAAAGAAAATACCATATGCTTTCACTTATATGTGGAATCTAAAAAACAAAACAGTCTGTTAAATACAGAGAACAAAGGTATTTGCCAGAAGGGAGGCAGGTGGGGGGATGGGTGAAATAAAGAACAGAAAATATATTAAACTGGTCTTCATTATGTTAAATGTTTCTGTTTATCAAAAATTCCCATTAAGAATATTAATAAGATGGGGCACCTGGGTGGCTCAGTGGGTTAAGCCTCTGCCTTCGGCTCAGGTCATGATCTCAGGGTCCTGGGATCGAGCCCCGCATTGGGCTCTCTGCTTAGCAGGGAGCCTGCTTCCCTCTCTCTCTTTGCCTGCCTCTCTGCCTCCTTGTGATCTCTCTCTGTCAAATAAATAAATAAAACAAAATAAAAAAATATCAATAAGACAACATAAACTGAAGGATTATGTATAGAGTATACATGAAGTAGTTATGTAATTTAACCATAAAAAAACTAATACAAATTGAGTGAAAGTTTGAATATATGCTATGCAAAGAAGAAAAGTAAGTGGCCAAGAAATACATGAGAAGCTGCTGAACATCATTAGTGATCAGAGAAATGCTAATTGATACTACAGTGAGAGGCTTTTTGCTATCGATTAGAAGGGCTGAAATCAAAAGTCTATGAATAGCAAATGCTGGTGAGGATATGAAGCTGACAGAAATGTCTACAAACACTTTGAAAAATTGCTTGTCAGCTTCTTAAAAAGCCAACCATATTCTATGCTATGATCTAGCCACACTCAAGCACATTAATTGAACATTTCCTAAATGCAAGACATTGAACAAATTAAATTTCATGTGTATTATTCCATTTTTTCCTTCCAATGATATTTTGAGGAGCAACTAATTGCACTCTTATTTTGTAGATTTTTAATCTAATTACATGGACAAGATCAAAATGTTGGCAATGGTTATAGCGGGGATGGCTCTCTCAGTGAAGAATCATGGTCTCATTATTGGTGACTTAGCCATTGAAAGATTTATAGTTTTTCATGGAGAAGACAAAAATGCAGAGGTTTGGTGAGATAAAGTTGGCCTGGGACCCCAGTTCTGAATCTCTTCTACTACACAAACCGTTTGACCCCCCAGAATCTCAGTGTCACACCTGGAAGGTGGGCGGAAATGGTGGGTTGTGGAGAGTGAATGAACAGCACAGGTAAGAGATGAACAGAGAACTTGCACTAGGGCATTGGAAATGCACATTCCTTTCCTTTTACCCCTTTCCCCTGTTCCTTAAGCATATTCTAGTGCTTGGACATTTTCATTTTGAAACATTAGACTCAAGTGCTTCCAGTTTTGAAAAAATGCAAGTTTTCAATGTATCTCTGCAGAACTAGTATGTGTTTTTCTTAAGAAGTACTAGTTTGAGAAAATGCTGGAACTTATTTACATGTGGGGACCCTAAGGTTTACAGAACCTTTGACTCTGTGTTCTAAATTCTGTGCTTTCCAGTGTGCTCGCAGGTGACAGGAGGGTTCCAGTCTGCAAGAAAGTGAAAGTCTTGTAATTGCCATGTTATGATGATAAAGTGGATTTGAGCCATAAATACTTCTATAGTGAAAAGGGAGAAAAACCTTCAGGCTGAAGACAGTCTTCAGTGAAATGTCATAATCAGGGACCTCTTACTTATCATTTGTATTCTCTGTTCTTCCAAACAGAAGGCAATAAATGAGGAGTTCATTTTCTTACTCAATGTTCAGCCCAGATTGCCTTCTATCACCTCGATCTCTTCAGTATCTTTCATGTCTCCCCTCTTTTACATCTCTAATGTATGGGTGGGTCCAGGGGTGACCAAAGGCATGTTTACTGTCATACTCTGTTAGTTTCAGAAGGCAACTGGGACATCCATTTGAGCACAGAGGATGGACTGAAACAGAGGAAACAGAAGGTAAATAATCATGCACTTAACTACCCCTCCCTTACTCTATTCTTGGCACTGCACTAAGCATTTGCTGTCTTTTCTCATTTAATAACCATTATATGCCAAGGAGACTGACATTGCTATATCTCTTTTGTAGCTGAGACATTGAGGAGAATCAAGCAGCTATTCACTGGTAAGCCAGGATTTCAACCTTACATCTCATTGTGAAGCATTATAATTTGTCCTCCAAATAAAATTGGTCTGGGGATGGTGACTTAGTGGTGTTGGTGGTGAAAGACTGATGTGGGTGTTGGTTATTACATGATGGTTATTACATAGGTGGTAAGATGGTGTGAGTGAGCAGTCCATCTGGAGTAGAATTATGCTTTAGGACAGAATAGTTAATCTTGCATTTGATGAATAAACAGTTCCCACCACTTACCAACTATGGATACTAAGTTAATTAAGGTATTTCTCTTATCATCAATTAATTTATGGTCTGATGGAGAAAACATATTTAGGAAAATAAATACATTTAAATTCTTAGTGTTCAGTGTTATATCAGAATCTCAATTCAGTGAATATTCTGGTCACTTTCAGGGGCTGTGCATCGTGCTGGAGGTCGAGGAAACAGAAAAAAGTTCTTCATGGTACAGTGGGAAAGAAGAGGGATAAGGCAGCATATGCTGGAAAAGGGAGAGCTAACAACCATGTGTTGTGAGCTAAGTTGTCCTAAGAAGAGTCCGTACAGGGGACAGCAGGTAAAAACAGCCTGGAAAAGTGTACATGTACTTCTGCTCAAAGAAATGGCAAGTAAAAAGCTAAGGACACACGAAATAGTGAGTCATGCCACAAGGGTCTCTTCCACCATGCCCTGAGGCCAAACTTAACCTTGAATGAAGAGTCATTGCAGGATTTGAAGAACAAGATGGGCCTGGCATGGTTGGCCGTGTCACTCTCTAAGGACAACCTGGTCTTACGCCTCTCGGGCCTCCTGGCATAGGAGAACTCCTAGCTAGGGGGAGGGAGCCTGACTATTGTTGCCAGTGGCCTCCATGCCCACCAGGCCTGGCAGAAAACATGCACAGTGACTCACTCAGTCATTCAGCAAATACATTTTATGTTCAGTATGAGGGAAATTAGTGTCTGTTTAACTTTTTGGAGTTCATGCTCTAAGGCAGGGGGGCAGATGTAAGCATAAAATGGTTTACTTTTGTAAAAAGCCCAGAAGTTATCCCCGTGAATATGCCTTTGTTTCAACTTGTCTCTTCATCTAGAATTTTAAAAATATAATCCAGTGTGTGAAAACATCTGATAATACGGATTTTGATGTGAAACAGTTCTCATGTGAATGCTTGGCCCAAAATGGCTTGATTGATGTTTGGCCTAGAGCTTTAACTCAACCTCTCTCAGCCTTGGTTTCCTTGTTTGCAAAATACTGATTAAAACAGTGCATATGTGAGGCCGTAAAAAATAATGCATTTAGAATACTGCGTGTCAGTCACAGAATAAACCGTCATCATGCTAGCCATTGTCATTACTTCTAGTCGTTACTGGCTGTGCTGTTGATGCATTCTTCCAATTGTGCTTCTTATCCCCAGTACATTTCCTGACATTAGAACTCTCCAGACCTTCCAAAACAGCTACAACTGCCCCTGCTCTCCATACACACAATCACCTTAGCTTTTAAATCAAAGCCTCAATCTTTTCCATTATTCTGTATTGTACGCCGTGTTAAAAAAAAAATGAACAATCTAGTATTGTATAAGTCTGTGCCAGCTTTCCTGAACCCAGCATTTTGTTCAAGCCCCACTTTCTTCTTGAAATTTGCCCCATGTTCTGTTTCTTGAAATCCTGAGGGTAGCCCTCTTCTGAACTATCTCAGTATCAAATACATTCAGTCCCCCCGTTGACATTTGTGAAATATATTCTTGGATCGTTGCTTTCATGAGTTCATGTTAATAAAACCATAATGTGGGGCGCCTGGGTGACTCAGCGGGTTAAGGCCTTGGCTCAGGTCTTGATCCCAGGGTCCTGGGATCCAGCCCCCCATTGGGCTCTCTGCTCAGCAGGGAGCCTGCTCTCCCCTCTCCCCCGCCCGCCCTGCCTGCCTCTCTGCCTACTCGTGATCTCTGTCAAATAAATAAATAAAATCTTAAAAAAATAATAAAACCATAATGCACGCTATTTTTGAGTACAATATGCTTCATGTTTTGCAAAGTCCACCACCCACAATATCTCTCATGTTTACAACACCTCCCTGAGATAAGTGTTCTGGGCTTCTTTTGTTTAAGATAACCATGAGGTGCAGCGATTTTAAGTAATATTCTAAGATCACGCCATAAGTGGAAAAAGCAGGTTTTAAGCCAATGTCTGACTTCAAAGTTCATTCTGTTGTATAACTTCTTTCAAATTTGCCTTCTTCTGATAGATTACAAATTCCCTGAAATCAGGAAAGTGTCTTGTTCAGTTCTGCATATCCTCCAAGCCGTGGCCTTGAGTCTATTTTTCAACGCAGAGCTAGCTACTGTGGTATGCATTTTTACACCTTATTGCAAACACTTCTGGCAATAACTCTGAGACAGGTGTTATTATCATTGCTACTTGAACTCAACTACGGAGACTGAGACAGAGAGGGGCTGAGTGATCAGTTAATCTCTTCCATATGGCAGGGGCCAGATTTGAAGAAAAACAGGAAGCAGTGAGCGCCAGCTATGTGCTGGGCACGAGCTCAGGCATGGTGGGAACTGAGAAGCAATCACAGTAGTCCTTGGTAGCGAGACACTCCGCATCTAGGAACGTAGAAGTGGTGTGAGGAAGGTTATAAAAAATGGTTTTAAAGGTAAACAGCAGTGTTTGAGCTCCGACCAGCAACCCCCTGTCCTCGTGAGGGCTGCGTCATACCCGGCTATACATTCTGACAGCTCCACTCCGTTTTATCCATTCTTCTTCTGAAGTTTGAAATGTACAAGATTACATAGGGGATGTGATGGGAAATGTCTATTTTTACATTTAATTTGCACTTACAGAGCTGAGAAATTTTAAGAGACCTAACTGCCTTACGGAAAATCCTCCCTGAGTCGTTTTGGGCCTTTTATTCTTAGGAACCATCTGGTGAGAAGCCTGGGTTCTTAGCTGGTAACATTAAATTTATCCTGTGTTCTTTTCTTTTTATCCCCTCTCTTCCGTTCCTTCCTTTCCTTTTTTATGGTTCCAGTAAAACTTGCTTCCTTTCCTCACTTCCTCCGTCAATCTAGCAATGGCTTTTCCCTTTTCATTGGTGGATGTGTATGCATTTATGAATACTGCCAGGGTACCAATTAGTATGAGAACAAAGCTCTATTACAAAAACCTCTGGACCTTGGAGCCTGTGGTTCAAACAGACTATGACTCAAATATCAATTCCACCAGTAAAACTTGCTTCCTTTCCTCACTTCCTCCGTCAGTCTAGCAATGGCTTTTCCCTTTTCATTGGTGGACGTGTATGCATTTATGAATACTGCCAGGGTACCAATTAGTATGAGAACAAAGCTCTATTACAAAAACCTATGGACCTTGGAGCCTGTGATTCAAACAGACTATGACTCAAATATCAGTTCCTCCACCTTTCAGAAAGTTAGTCTCGAATAAGCTTTATAACATGCTCTAATGTAATCTATTAACCTATAAGATGGGAATACTAACATTTATATTTATGGCATCTTACAAATGATGATGATACTATAGTGGAAAGCCTATCATGGTGTCAGGCATATGAGACCATTAGTAAATGGGAGATGTTCTTAGCCTTATTGTTTAACATCACCATGCAATTTATAAAATCCAAGGAAGTACTGGATGATTCCACGCATTCCTGGACGCAAAGCCACCACCATCGAGGCTGTGAGTGAGCCACAGGGAGCATTTTTATTTTTTTCCAGTGTTCCAAGATTCACTGTTTATGCACCACACCCAGTGCTCCATGCAAGACGTACCCTCCTTGGGTATCAGGGAGTGTGTCTTCATACGGGATGCATGTCTTTCTGGCTTGCACGGTTTGTCTCTTAAGGTTCTTCTAGGATGACGAGACAGGAATTAAGTCAATCGATGTTTCTGGGTCTTGGGCTGTAATTGCTGTCCAAATATGTCTCTTGCTTTACAATTTGTTAGTGCCTATCAGATGACCACAGAATAATCTTTCTGAACACCTCTTTGCTTACATTCTCTAAGGTAGATACAATGCAAGATTTAAGTTGTTGTGTTTAATTTCATTTAAATTTATAGTAAAGTTTCTGTAGTTAATCTGCTCTCTTGGATGTAGGTATTTGAAGAGTAGAAACATTGAATGCCACCACGTTGCTGAGCTCCTACAGAATTATTGGTCCTTTCTTTGGCCCTGTGGAAGACATTTTTCCTTCTACAAGTTCTGCCAGTGTCTCTCCACCAGGTAACAGAAACCTAGATTTAGTCCCTTCTTAGATCTTGCAGATTCCTCCCTTCTGACTTTGGAGGTTGTCTTACGGAATTTCCCTGTTCAAACTTCTCCTGATTTTATGGCAACCAACCTGTTTCTCTCTGCCAGTGACACAAAAGCAAATTTTCTCCTTAAAATATGAAGTGAAACTCAATTTCCCACCATTAAAATTATCATTCTTCAGTAGAAGTAATTAACTGAATCTAGTAAAATTCCACGCCATCTACGTGGAGGACCCATAGCCTTCCTATTAAGCTGACTGGCCTGACTCCTCACAGAATTCTCACCCTGACTCCTGGCATGTTGCTTCCTGTTTTCAGTCGTCTGGTGTTAATGGTGCTCTGTCCAAACAGTCTGTTTCTGAGTCTCACATAACTTATCAGCTGCTGAGAGCAGTGGTGACAGATTCAGCTCATCCTGCTACATCTACGTAATTTATTAAGGTGATATTTATTAAACGTCCATGATGTGACAAACTCTATGCCATCAGGAGAAATAAAGCGGTGTGTCAAGCAATGGAATGACTCAAACGCTGGGTGGACACCACATGTCGTGGTGCCCAGAATTTATAGAAGAAGAAGGAAAGGGGCGCTAGAGGTTTCAATGAAGAAGTATTCAGCTCGTCTAAGGAAGGCCACAGAATCTTGACAGTTGGCTGACGAAGTGGAACCTCGTGGACTAAGCAGGCATTTTCTAGGTGGGAAAAGGAGTCCGACTGAACAGCAGATCAAACTCAATGAAGATAATCAAAGACAGAAAGGTGCAAATACTAAGGTGTATTCCAGCAGTGCTATTGATTACAGTAACAACAGAATAGGGCTGAGGGAAGAGATGAAAATATACAAATAGCCCACAGGCAAACAGGAGGACGTGATGAGTCTCATACTTGAGACTTACACCTTATACTGTTGATCTACTTATCACAGTGTTTTAAGCTGGGGACTGATCTTGTTAGATTTGCCTTTAGAAAATCTCATTCACGTAGTGCAGGACATAGTAGAGGCAGAGAGGCCATGTTGGAGATTGGTTGCTCAGCTGGACACAGAAGGGCTTCACTCAGGGAGATGGTGAACATTCACAACTAATGACAGAGACTCTGGAAGCAAACACATGGGTTTGAGTTACTGCTTGTCTCTTACCAAAAATTATATTTTAACTGAGCTTCATCTTCATCGTCTCTCCACACCTCACCTGTGAGAGGTGGATAATGGTCCTACTCACCTAAGAAAAATGTTGTGAGACCCAAATGATATAATTCATTCATCAAAATGTATCAGGCACAGTAAATGTTCAATAAAATGATCATCACTGTCAATACCATTTGAACTGATGTTAGGAAACAAGAGACAGTTACTAGATATATTCAAGATATAGAAGAACTAAGGAGAGTGACACAGAGAGAGTTGAACAATACCAGGTTTCATTGGTAAAATAACAATAACATTAAATGTTATTATTTATGGACAACCACTGACCTGACTACTTCATATGTATAACACTATTATCAGTTACTCGAAGCAAAAAGGTATTTGATCAAGAGCACTGAGTAATAAGAATCCAATAATTTCCTAGTCTAAATATTATTTCTTTCATCTTATTAAGTAAGTATATCATAGAGGAATTCTTAATATACACCACTTTGTGAACATGGCATACATCATTTTATATAATCCTCATTAAAATCCATCAAAAAAATTTTATTACCCCACTAATCAGAGAAGGGAAGTTCAACACAAGGATCTAAATGGGCTTGCCAAAAGTCAAGAAAATAACAATAATAATAATTTTGCTATTTATAGAAACTCTAGTATATACTAAGAATCAACACATTTACCTCACACACATACACCTCTGTCTATAATATCCTTGCCTGTCTTCATCCCAACATTATATTCTAAGGAAGGTCCTGTTTGTTAAGATTGATTCTTGGACTTTTTTTAAAAAAAGATTCATTTATTTTTATTTTAGAGAGAAAGTGCGGAGGGTGGGAGGAAGCGGCAGAGGGAGGGGGGCGAGAATCTCAAGCGGACTCCATACCAACGGTGGAGACCAACGCAGGGTTCAATCTCACAACCCTGAGATCACAATCTATGCCAAAACCAAGAGTTGGAGGCCTAGACAACTGTGCCACCCAGGCACCCTGATCCTTGGACTTTTGAAAGGGAAGATCAGGAGAATGTTAGAGTGGTAGAAGGCAAAAGGGGACAAATGGAGTCAGGGCTCAGGGGTGAGAGCAATAGGTATTAAAAGGGAAAAAAAAAAGGTTTCTAAGAGACATTGAGGGAATTTCATGGACACTGAAATATGTGTACATATATATTACATATATAAATGAAAGTGAAAGGTGAGGGTCACATAGAAATTACTTGTATTTCCACAGATAATGTTTTTCCCATCAGAATACTTTTCTGGGCAGAGGTACATGGTCACAACTGAACATTCCACATTAATTTCTGTGGTTCCTCATAGCAACCATGCATGGAAGGTAGACATCTGTGCCATACTGTATGTCTGAGGACACTGAGGTTCAGAGAGATCAAATTTTCATCTGTGGTCATATTGCTCAGCACTCACAGTGCCAGCCAGATCCAGAGCTCCTGGACACCTCCCATGTTCAGTCTTTGTCTGCTTAGGACTCACTCTCTCGTCTATTCCTCCAATAGACCCAATAGACCTGAGGCATCCTTATGCTCATGGCCATAGGTTCTTCAGATAAAGTCAATGGTAGCTTGAGCTGCTGCACACAAATTCCCACTTTCTCCTTTCCATTTTGAACTTGCTTATACTCTGGCCCTATTTGTTCCCCAGTCTGTTTCGATTGATAACCCAGTGAGTCTCATTTAGTTAATGTTTGGACGTAGTAATCTACCTTCAGACAGACTTTGACTAGAGAAGGATGAGCAACCCCATTGCTAAGACCCCGGGACACCACTCAGCCAACACTTGATGCCCTCAGAGTCTTCTCCTCTGGAAGGTGGGGAGAAATATACAAACTCTTAAATATTCACTTTACAAAACAAACACTTCTGTATTTTACCATGATGTGCTACTTTAATATTGTAACCCCCCTGTCTTTCCCACTTCATTAAAGTAATCATTGTCACCGGTCTTCCTTCTAGTATGACACTGTTCATCTTGCAAACTGCTTTTCACCCGCGGTAGTCATTCCATGAGTCACAAATACCACATGAAACATAGGGCCACAGGGAATCTGGAAAATGGGCAAAAAGCCAGTCATAAACAGCTACCCTAACATAACAGTGATGATAATGAAAAATCCCTCAAGTTTTTATTCATGTGCATTTATCCTGCTGATGTGTTTTTACTTAACAATATGTAATGGAATTACTTCTTGGTGATATAGAAAACAACCATGATTATGATTCTAGTTACAATAAAGCAATAATTTCCCAACCAACCATGTTCACTGCACTCGTTTACTCACATTATCAAACCATTATTACTTAACAAGGACTACTGAACATGTAATATATTTCTCAGTTTACAAATCAGAAATTTCGATTTCAGAGAGACTGAATAGCTTGCTCAAGATACCTTGATAGTTTTGTCCTATAAAATAAATCAATTCCACCCTATGTTAATTTTCATCTACGTTACATAATCTGTTATATGTAATACATGAAATAATCTTCATATATTGTTTTTCTTCTTTTGTGTCCAAGAATCAATAATACTATATTGTATTGTACACACACACACACACACACAATTTTTAAGTCTATTGGCATAGGTTGAAGACTAAAATGGTCCAAAGTAACCAGCAGTAATTTGTACTTATACCAGCGATTCATTTCACAGAACACTGGTTAGATTAGGTTGAAACATGGTTCCTCATTATTGCTCTAATTTTCACTCCTTTGAGCACATTTTTCCATATGTAACAAAGCATTTGTATTTTCTTTTCTCAACATTAATCCTTTACTACTTGCCACTTGCCTATTGTAGTTCTAATGCTTTTCCTAAGCATACGCAGGGAATTTGTAATTCTATTTATAGCCTAAGGGTTGCACACGGATGTGTGTGCATGTGTGTGCATGGATGTGTATGTATACCTGAGAGAAAAGTCTGATGATCCCTCCAGAGGATACATTTGCCTGCTCTGCACCCATCCCTCCTCTTCTGGCCATAACACACACGATTTGCTTTTAGTAACTGTGATCCTTCCACATTAAGCTCATGTGGTACAGATGCCATCAGCAACAGGCTCCTCCCAGCAATAATAAATGGCTTAATATCTGGGAACCAAATTCAAGATGCAGCCAATGGAAGACTTTCCCAGAATTTTGCTGGAGCATTTGAGAAAGAGGTCTTCTCCTTACTCTGGAATGCCTAAGCCAGTAAAACACAATCTTGGAACTCACAGTGCCATTTTTTTTTTCCTCAAAGAAAGATTTCCTGGGAATATAGTCATCTTGAGGAGTAAAATAAAAACAGAGAGGGAGAGACATCACTGGAGTTCTCCAATTCTTCTAAGACTGAAACAAATCTTATATTTGATCTTTTCAGTCATGTGCGACCCTAACTTAAATCACTTCACTTGCATTCTGTCACTTGCTCTCACATGCTGTCTGATAAATTTGAATCTGCCTGCCAGCTTCCCATTCGGAGCCTCACTGGCTCAGAGAGTACAACTTGTCCGAACCAGCCTTTTCACTGAGACACATCCACCTTCCACGACTCTTTCAGTTTCCTCTGTCAAGTGCCTACACATTGGGTATAAAGCCCATCCCGAGTGTTCTCAGTAAAGAGCTCCCAGGGGATCACAACCCCCACCCCCAGTGGTTTCTTAAATTTCTTGTATCAGATTCCCTTCCCTGGCACTCTACCTGTTTAGATTGAATCCTCTGACTCTTCTCAGAAATTCCCATAAGTGGTATTTGAATGCCCATACCCTACATTCTCTAAATACCCTCATTGTGCATTCCTGGCTACTCTTTCCTAATCCGCAGCTGTATTCATGTTCTAAGTGTGGAATTCCAAAATGATGGTCAGGACAGAAGTGCACATTAACTCCCAAGCAGGTAGAAGGTACTCAAAAGTATCTTACTGACTGAATGATTGTATAGATTACTTTAGCCCCTTTTCTGGCACATTAAAAACATCCTAAAGAGAAAAACAACTTTTTTTTTTCTTACATTTAGACACATTCAAATGATCATCAAGACTATGTAACCGTTGGTCAGCAGGTCAGCACTTAACTTGGATCTGGGCAAATGGAGGCTTCTCACTCCCTCCCATTTCCTTGAGTATGCATTCTGCTTGTCTTCACACTTCCAGAAGCCCCCTTCCCCCCCAAACTTGCAGCCTTCAGACAGTGAAAAGTATTGAGATCATCCGGATGATTCACATGACTGAACCCAGTGAGGGTCTCAATATAAACTTTGATTTGGAGGACGGTTGGTGAGATCTTATTTTATGCCCAAGACAGAAGTAAGTTCCTTTCTCATGTATATATTCCCTTGCTTATTAAACCTGCCACCTACCAATCCGGAGTGACCTGCCTCTTTCTTTGGTCTCTCCCTGCCCTCCCCCTATGGAGACCAGTTTCAGATGATGCCTCTGAAGTTCCCCGGTTGCAAACTAACAAATGTTGTATGAGATGAAGAATACTAGGTGTCTTTGGTGATAAACTTTATTGATGTGAATTTTATTAAAAGATATAATTCACTGCCTATGTCCATGGCTTGCACAGCAAAAACTATTGCTGAAATTTAAACTTCCTAAAAAGCAAGATGCACATTATAAGGTCACAAGTGATCATGACAACCAGAAAACTACAAACAAATAAATGATTCCATTCAATTGTGGTCCCAAGCATAGAAAAGGCAAACCACAAGACGTTGAAGAAAATATATCCTCCCTTGGAATCATCCTTTGGATTAAACAGATGCTGGTTCTGGAATGGAATTGTCTTTCGGACCAAAACCTACTGGGAATTAAACATGGTCTAGAATTAATCTAATATTGTTTCCTCCTTAATTACATTGTCCTCTTTTGATGTCATTCTCTGGCTCTTTTAGGGAAGTTTAGCTGTACTTAGGCACACGTAATTCATTCTTAATCCTTTTTATCTGTAGACTTTCATATCTCAGATTTTGTTAATTGACAGCACGATGTTTTTTCTAATGTAAAATGAGAAAAATTGTTTTTCCCTGTGTTTCCTTCATTAATGTTTCTGGTAAACACCTTAAGAAGAAGAAGACTTTGTATCCACTCCTTGCTCCCCCTTCTCTCCTCCCTCTTGCAATGGTGCCACATTCTTTCCCCCTCAGGTAGAGTTGCCTGCAGACATAGATTGACTTCTTGGTTGTGAGGGCCAGTGTATCTGAATCATTCTCTTTCCAAAGAGTTTGATTCACATTTTAAAATGGTGTTGTCACAGATATGATTTTAATCTAAAATGTTTGGGTTCAAACACAAGCTCAACTTTTATAACATTGGATTAATTTACTTACTGATCTCTAAATATTTTCTCTACTGGAAAAAGACTTTATAACAATACTTAAATTACACAATGATGGCATGTCTATCCTCTAAATTGAATGTAAGTGTTATGCAACCAGGGGCCATTTCTTCTTTGCATGTCTACGTTTTTGATATGCCTGCTCAGTCATGACTAGCGATAAGTATATTTGTTACTGCTATTTATAAATACAACTGTGGCTGTGTATAACATGACATAGAAATTCACTGAACAGGTTTTATCTAATTTCATGCATTCTTTAATAGCACTGAAAATAGTTTACACATGAAATCCACATGATCCCTTTTATTTTATTAAAAAGGCTCTTTTTGTGATTCCCTCAGTTCACTCATAAGTACGCTCACACATATACACACCTTGCCTGAAAGTATATTATAATTACAGATTGCGGACTAATTAGAGTATTATTTATGCCTGAAGATTACATACTAATTATACATGGAGTTATTATGGGAAACCTGGCAAAGGCTATGGGAGCAATTGCTATAAAATTACAAGTGGATGCTGTTTAATTTTATGATTATTTGTACCATATGAAAAAGCAAGTTGCCAAAAATCAAACCAGAAGGGTGCTATGAATTTGTTGTCCACGTCCTTTTAATAATGTTGAGCCTCAGCAATGCCAACAGCACAGCTTCCTTTGGTTTCAAGGACAGTGGCCTTGGGGGCAGGGCTAAATTTAGTATGTGTGCCTAGGATGTGGGAGGCACAGCTGCCGTGAGGTATGTTCTCGATGCTGAGCTTGTAGCTTGGAGATAAATACTGAACATGAGGTGAAGGGATAAGCATGAGCTACTCATAAAACGTTCAACTTTCTTCTAATAATGGGAAACATATAAACAGATACATGGATCATACATAATAAAACGAGAATAGTCAAGTCTGTGCTCTCTCCTGTGTCAAGCAAGCACTGTTATAACCTCACACCCGTTCGGTGGGGGCCAGCCTGTAGATGAGGAACCCAAGCGTGGGGAGACAGCATGGAGCCCAAGTCACCCACCATTTGGAGACATTCTTTTTTTTTTTTAAGATTTTATTTCTTTATTTGACAGAGAGAGATCACAAGTAGGCAGAGAGAGAGAGAGAGAGAGAGAGAGGGAGGGAGAAGCAGGCTCCCTGCTCAGCAGGGAGCCCGATATAGGGCTCGATCCCAGGAGCCTGGGATCATGACCTGAGCTGAAGGCAGAGGCTTAACCCACTGAGCCACCCAGGCGCCCTCAATTTGGAGACATTCTTACCTGAGAAGTCTGCCTCTAGGACTTGGGCTCTTAATTCATCCTTTTCAGGGACAGAGGATCCCAGGTGTTCGTTCTCCTTCAGTTCCTTTCCCCTGTGCATTAAAGGCACCACAACAATGAAAATCTTTATTTCCTTTCCTCTAGGAAGAGGAATCACAGCATCCATTCAAGTCCTGAACACTTTTGTGATCTGCTCCTTTGTGGTCCTGCCCCCTTTCTCTCTCCTCTATGGTCAGCTGCCCTGCTTCCTCTCACATTTTCTTGGCTTCTACACATGACATTTTCCTCACCCCTTCATTCCGCCTCTCCATAAATATCCCCACCTGTCTTATTCAACACCAACTTCCTAAGAGAGGTCTGTGCTCCCTTTCTCCCCAGTACCCACTAGTCACACTTCAGCTCAGACGCCATGGAAGCTGCTGCCTCTCATATCTCCGTGGAATCATAAATCATCCTCTGGGTCACTGTATTTGAACGCTGTCCCCTACAGCACACACGTGTCTGCAAAAGGTTCCAGTCTCTTCACACACAGGATGTTCCTGATTCTAACTCTCCCTGCATCTTCTGAACTACTATGAGTTTCCTTAATAGATTTTATGTTTTCTCACCATTTTATCCACAGCTCCTGGTACGCTTTCTGGAAGATAATAAATGCCCGATAGTAGTTAAATGAGCAAAGAGTAAAGAGAAGAATGCATTCCAAAGGTAGTAATTCCCTTTCGTTCTCCATGTTGTGAAGTGACATTTGGTCATAGACTTTGTCTTTTCTGTCTCCTGACCCTAGAACACATCTTGCATGAGGGGAGCAACTTGCCTGACTGGTTCATACGTCTAGCCTCAGCGTCCAGCGTAACGCCTGCCAGGCAGGGGCTGCTTACTAACATGTGCTCCATAAATACTCAAATGAGCACACGTGCCTTGCATGAAGTAAAAAACAAGACAAGAACAAACAAAACAACCTCCCCTCCCCAGTAACAATAGTAAGAGCAGTGTGTGAAGAAAAGGAAGCCATTGAGGAAGCCAGAGGAGAGCAGTCCGAGAGAGAAGGAGGAGGACAGATGGGCATCTTCTGTCGAGGAGCTGCCTGTGTTTGATTCTATGTGTGGGTGTGAGTCTATATCCATGCAGTGATGTGTTAGTTTGTGGCATGTGTCTGTATAAAGCAACTAGCATGCGTTAAACTGTGCGTGTAGAAGACAATGATCACATGTGGGACTGTACAGATGCGTTTGTGTCTGTGTTAAGGTACCAAAATGAATGCTTTAAAGTTTCTGTTCTCAAGATACAGAGAAGGGAGGTATTGTGCTCTAGCATCTGCCATGTGCAAAGAGCAGCAGCGGGGACAAGCTCATATGCCTGACTGTGTTTTACATCCGCATTTTAAAGTTTGCGAAAATGTCTAGCAATCAAATCTTTGAACAACTGTTTTTCAGTTTATACACTTATGGGGCTGACAGGAATAGCCCAATAAACCACATATACTTTCATCATGTGATGTGTGTCTTAGGAGTCATCCACAGAGTTTCTGACCCTTGAACAGATGAAGAGGTTGATAGGAGAGATGGGATCAGTATCGGCAGTAACTGCTCCAGGCTACTCAGTATCTATTATGTGAAGATGAGGGAAGAGAGGAAGGGAGCTAACGGTGTTGCACTTGATACAATGGAAAGTATCAGAACAGTGAGGTCTTGGCTCCTGTCATCAATATCTATCAGTAATGATACATCCCAAACTCGAAGGAAGACAGTAAAAGGGCAGGAAGTGTGTCTGCCCGGATAGGTTGATTTAGATATTTTGTGAACCTTGTTTAACAACAGGCATTCAAATATTAGGAGCTCTTTATCCGACCACCCTCCTACGCAGACCTTCCTGATGGACTGTCCCGTAGGTCAGAACTTGAGCCACACAGCTGAATGGTTGTGACCTTGAGCTTTGGCCTACGTTCCAGAACTCAAGAAGTGGCTCTGCTACTTACTAGTATGTGACTGGGACAAATTATCCAGATTCTCTCTGGGCCTACTTTCATGGAAATAGAAAGCATCTGTATCTCACGGGGCTATAGCAAGGATACACTAGCACTATGCTTTCTGAGAAATCAATGAGATAAACGTGTAAAACACGCTGCTTGGCACACAATAAAAACTATTTTTAAAAAACATTAATACAATTGCTCATATCCATTATTTTGTTTGATGCTTATAATTTAGGTTGGAAAGTGCCTTTTTTTTTTTTTTTTTTTTTTTTTTTTTTTTTTTTTAAAAAAAAAA